>NC_083431.1:51957929-52070429 GCF_020745735.1 Hemiscyllium ocellatum
ATCAATATCCCCTTGCAATTTATGCTGTCATCTACACAGTCTACAATGCAGCCTAACTTTGTGTCATCCACAAATTATGATATATGACTTTCTGTGCCTTTATCCATTTCCTTAATAAATAACATCAATAATTGAGGCCCGAACACAAGTCCTTGTGAGACACGACTGGTTACATCCTGCCAATTGTCTACCTACCCATTGTCTCTACTTTCTATCACCTGCCACTCAAACAATTTCCGAGCCATGTCAGGAATTTGCCCTCAATTCTGTTGGCTTCTACCTACTTAAGTGGACTTTGTCAAATTCCTTCTGGAAGTCCATGTAATCAACATCTATGGACATTATTCCCTGACAGCTCCCTTAGTCCCTCTGCAATGAATTTGTCAGGCACGACCTACCTGTCATGTGGCTCTCCCTGATTAACTCAACAATGTTTGAGGTGCTCACTTATCCCATCCTTGATTATAGACTCCAACAAATTCCCTGCCATAGGTGCTCAGCTCCATGCTCTGCAATTCCCGACTTTTCCGAGTTCTCCACTCTAAAAAAGCGTGACTGACACGTGCAACAATCCAATCCGGAGGGACGACTCCTGTATCCTGGGAATTTTGAACGATGACAGTTAGGGCTTCTATGAGGCGCTTGTCTCCTTGTTTTAACACCGCCGATGGAAACCGCCAAATCCCAGGCATTTGTCACCCTTTGATTCCAGTCATTTCCTCATTATCGATGTTTTACTCACCTTCATTTTATTCGGTTGTTTTTCCGATCCATTTTTCATTTCATCGGGATTTCTGGCAAGCTATCCTCCTTTTCTACTGAAAATACCGAGGCAAAAGTAATGATGCAACATCTCTGCCATTTCCCCGGAGTCACTAACAATGCCCCACCTTCTCTTGACCACCCGCTTTCCCTTTAGGCCAGCGGAACAAATCTTCTTGATTTTGATGTCCCTGGAAATATTCCATTCAAAATTCCTTTTGGTAGCTCTTTTACACTGCTTTGTGTCTTTCCCGCTCTCTGTAACTTTCCCAATCAGCAGGATCTATGCTGAGATTTTTGTCCATGACTGTTTTCTTCTGTGAAGCCGAGCTTTCCCTCTCAGGGGGATCAACTGGTTTTCTATTGTCTTCAATGTTTCCTTAAACATTCTCCAGTCTTCTTCAGTTCTTTGAGCCATCAGCAGATTTTCCCACCTTATTGTGGACGGTCTCGGTCTCATCTCGTTCAAGGCGGCTTTACCGAACTCTCCAACTCCAGCAGCAGATGCATGCTTTGTACTTTCAAACACTACCTTGAACTGGGTCGCGTTATCATCGCTGTATGATAAGTGGCCACGCACGACTAGCTCACTCATTAAATCCAACTCATTACTCATTACTAAATCCAGGAGGCATTCAGGACATAATGCAGTAAGAAACAGTCCTGGCAATACACCAGACATGCACTACCTTTCTGACAAATGCTTGACTACATCTCTAAATCTCTGTGCACATTAAAATCCCTCAGGTGTAGTACTCTGGCTTTGTTACATATTACCTAGTTTTCTGCATTTTTACCATCTAGGACTCAGAGATGCTACCAGGCGGTCTGTACATAACACCTATTACAATTTTAGGCATTCGACTATTCCTCAGTTGCACCCACACGGTCTCCACTGAATGCATTCCCTTCATTATGTCCTCTCTCATCATTGAAAGAATTTTGTTTCTAATCACGGAGGCCACTCCACCATCTCTGCCATTTTCCATATCCGTCCTTTACCACTATCCTATAACCTCGGTCAGGTTATTAGGACAGATGTTAGGGGTAGATTCTTCACTCAGCGGGTTGTGAGTTCATGGAATGCCCTGCCCGTATCAGTGGTGAATCTCCTTCTTTATGGTCATTTAAGCGGGCATTGGATAGGCATGTGGAAGTTATTGGGCTAGTATAGGTTAGGTAGGATTCGGTCGGCGCAACATCGAGGGCCGAAGGGCCTGTACTGCGCTGTATCCTTCCATGTTCTATGTTCTTCACAATTATCCTTCTGGGATCACCTTTTGCTTTGCTCAATCTGCAGCACACTCTCCGTGGTCAATATCTCACGCCAGAGTGCTCCACCATTCAAACTGATTACCATCGATCCACCTCAACTGCACCTCCCTTCCAGAATTCCCTGAGATATCAAAACTCCATCCACTGACCTTAAGTATCCTCAACAGTAGAACACACACCACTCTCTGGAGAATATCATTCTAAAGATTAACAACACAATAACTGCCGAAAGTTCGCCTCATCTCAGTCTGAGATGATAGGAAATACAGTCTGAAAATCCAAGTCATTGGCACCTATTGCTTCTGCTTTATCCACCCGACTGTTAATGAACACAACATTTTCTTGCATTTAGTCCAACATGAGTTTCCTTTTCTCAAAGCATCTTGACAGTGTCTTCAAATAGTATGATTATCTTAGTGCACAGTTAAGATTTCTAAAGTAATATCCTTATTCACTAATGTCCTTCTGTCTTCCTTAAATGTCAGGGGCTACTCCTCTTTCCAAATTCCACCTTACTGTTGTTAATAGTCTGCACTCTGGAAATGTTATTCCTTTACCTTGGTCATCTTGTAACTAAGGCACGGTGACGTCAATTAGATCGAACCATTCATCTCCATTTGTACCATTGTTAGGGTGATCTTTTTGTGAAGTCTTCGCCTGTTCAGATAATAAGCCTTGATTTTTGTACCTGGCAAATACTCACTCTTTGCACTTATCTTATTATTTGTCGCTGATGTGTAATAATCATCATTACAAGGATTGAACTTGCTGTGTTTGCTGACCCATTCTTCCTGCCTTAACCATATCGATACACCGTTGTATGAACTCGACTGGTGAGTGCAGATATTGTCAAACTCCCTTCACCTGACAAGCCCTCACCACAACGTTGTTGCTTTCAGGCCCTATCCACACCACTAGTTAGACGGTTGTTAGAAAACAGGGGAACGCTGACATCGATCAGGGAAGTGTGATCCTCGTAAGTGAGGCATCAATTGACAAAAACCACCGTTTGTGCTCTTCAATAAAACACTTGCTGCTCTGGTGTTCCTGGTGCGTTTGCTCCAATCTCAAGCAGTAATGGTGTGTTTGTGTATTGGGGGAAGAAGGTGAACAATGAAATTGGGCAAGAAAAAGTGAGACAGAGAGACGGAGTGAGGAGTTAAAAGGACGTTGCTTGATGAATGGGAGTGTGAGAGTGCGAAGCTGTGAGCAGCTCCTGGTGGCTGCAAAAGCCTACTGCACCTGGTATTCCCAGGCGGTCTCCCATCCAGTACTAACCAGGCCTGAGTCTGCTTAACTTCCGAGATCAGGCGTTTTCAGACTAGTATGGCCGTAGGCACTTACACCCTGCATTTATGGTTCCTTAAAGGCACACAGTGCTGCATTTACAACAACTTGTTACCAGTCAATCATACTGCACTAAAGCATTTCTCTTTCCTTTGCCTTTCTATTCTCCCATCTCCATCTTTAGCTCCTCTACTTCACCCCCTACACACACACACACACCACACACCCCACCACACACACCCACACACGTTTATTACACAACAGGATCAACTCTTTCACACACACTCCACTCCATTTCATGCCCATCCAAGCTGCTTTACAAATGAACTCCTTTACAAATTACAACCACAGCAACATACACACACCACAACGCTGTTTAGCCCCTACAACCTCTGCCTCCATTCAATCACATCATGGCTCAGCTCTCGCCCAACTTCATATGCAAGCCTCTGGCCTTGGTACCTTTGCTTCACAAACATTTATCTCCCTCACATTTCAATTTAACAACTCATCCAGCATCCACTGCGCTTTGTCAGAAAACGCTTACTAAAACCCACCATCCTATGTGTGTGCACGACGGCTTCCTCACATCTCTACGCAACCCTCCGGCCCTAAGTCTCACGCTATGTCCCTTCATTCTACAATCCCCAACCAGTAGAAATAGTTTATCGTTATCTACCTTCTCTTTTCCTATTCATGTCTTCAAGACTTTCATCATACCCCCATTAACATTCTCAATTCTACAGACCACAGGCCGAAATGATATGATCTCTCTTCCATCTTGACCATGCAAGTCCAGGTATCATTCTTGTAAATCAGTATTCTACTCCTTTCAGAAGGTGTGCTGCCAGATCCGCTCACAGTACTCCAAGTGGGGTCTATCTAACCAGGGTTTTGTAGAACTGCAGCATAACTTCAGCATCTTTCTACTTAGAAAGGACAGCAATCTGTTTGCTTTCTGGATTATTTTCTGTACGTGTCCGTGACATTTTAAAGATGTATGCACCTGAACCCCAAGTCTCCTTGGACATGCACTTCATACCATCCAGGAAAATACCTTGATCTGTCCCTTCTTGATCCAAAAAATGGATAGCCTCACTATTGCTTTCATTCAAATGCTTTTGCCACAGTTTTGCTCATTGACTTAATCTATCAATATCCCCTTGCAATTTTATGCTGTCATCTACACAGTCTACAATGCAGCCTAACTTTGTGTCATCCACAAATTATGATATATGACTTTCTGTGCCATTATCCATTTCCTTAATAAATAACATCAATAATTGAGGCCCGAACACAAGTCCTTGTGAGACACGACTGGTTACATCCTGCCAATTGTCTACCTATCCATTGTCTCTACTTTCTATCACCTGCCACTCAAACAATTTCCGAGCCATGTCAGGAATTTGCCCTCAATTCTGTTGGCTTCTACCTACTTAAGTGGACTTTGTCAAATTCCTTCTGGAAGTCCATGTAATCAACATCTATGGACATTATTCCCTGACAGCTCCCTTAGTCCCCTCTGCAATGAATTTGTCAGGCACGACCTACCTGTCATGTGGCTCTCCCTGATTAACTCAACAATGTTTGAGGTGCTCACTTATCCCATCCTTGATTATAGACTCCAACAAATTCCCTGCCATAGGTGCTCAGCTCCATGCTCTGCAATTCCCGACTTTTCCGAGTTCTCCACTCTAAAAAAGCGTGACTGACACGTGCAACAATCCAATCCGGAGGGACGACTCCTGTATCCTGGGAATTTTGAACGATGACAGTTAGGGCTTCTATGAGGCGCTTGTCTCCTTGTTTTAACACCGCCGATGGAAACCGCCAAATCCCAGGCATTTGTCACCCTTTGATTCCAGTCATTTCCTCATTATCGATGTTTTACTCACCTTCATTTTATTCGGTTGTTTTTCCCGATCCATTTTTCATTTCATCGGGATTTCTGGCAAGCTATCCTCCTTTTCTACTGAAAATACCGAGGCAAAAGTAATGATGCAACATCTCTGCCATTTCCCCGGAGTCACTAACAATGCCCCACCTTCTCTTGACCACCCGCTTTCCCTTTAGGCCAGCGGAACAAATCTTCTTGATTTTGATGTCCCTGGAAATATTCCATTCAAAATTCCTTTTGGTAGCTCTTTTACACTGCTTTGTGTCTTTCCCGCTCTCTGTAACTTTCCCAATCAGCAGGATCTATGCTGAGATTTTTGTCAATGACTGTTTTCTTCTGTGAAGCCGAGCTTTCCCTCTCAGCGGGATCAACTGGTTTTCTATTGTCTTCAATGTTTCCTTAAACATTCTCCAGTCTTCTTCAGTTCTTTGAGCCATCAGCAGATTTTCCCACCTTATTGTGGACGGTCTCGGTCTCATCTCGTTCAAGGCGGCTTTACCGAACTCTCCAACTCCAGCAGCAGATGCATGCTTTGTACTTTCAAACACTACCTTGAACTGGGTCGCGTTATCATCGCTGTATGATAAGTGGCCACGCACGACTAGCTCACTCATTAAATCCAACTCATTACTCATTACTAAATCCAGGAGGCATTCAGGACATAATGCAGTAAGAAACAGTCCTGGCAATACACCAGACATGCACTACCTTTCTGACAAATGCTTGACTACATCTCTAAATCTCTGTGCACATTAAAATCCCTCAGGTGTAGTACTCTGGCTTTGTTACATATTACCTAGTTTTCTGCATTTTTACCATCTAGGACTCAGAGATGCTACCAGGCGGTCTGTACATAACACCTATTACAATTTTAGGCATTCGACTATTCCTCAGTTGCACCCACACGGTCTCCACTGAATGCATTCCCTTCATTATGTCCTCTCTCATCATTGAAAGAATTTTGTTTCTAATCACGGAGGCCACTCCACCATCTCTGCCATTTTCCATATCCGTCCTTTACCACTATCCTATAACCTCGGTCAGGTTATTAGGACAGATGTTAGGGGTAGATTCTTCACTCAGCGGGTTGTGAGTTCATGGAATGCCTGCCCGTATCAGTGGTGAACTCTCCTTCTTTATGGTCATTTAAGCGGGCATTGGATAGGCATGTGGAAGTTATTGGGCTAGTATAGGTTAGGTAGGATTCGGTCGGCGCAACATCGAGGGCCGAAGGGCCTGTACTGCGCTGTATCCTTCCATGTTCTATGTTCTTCACAATTATCCTTCTGGGGATCACCTTTTGCTTTGCTCAATCTGCAGCACACTCTCCGTGGTCAATATCTCACGCCAGAGTGCTCCACCATTCAAACTGATTACCATCGATCCACCTCAACTGCACCTCCCTTCCAGAATTCCCTGAGATATCAAAACTCCATCCACTGACCCTTAAGTATCCTCAACAGTAGAACACACACCACTCTCTGGAGAATATCATTCTAAAGATTAACAACACAATAACTGCCGAAAGTTCGCCTCATCTCAGTCTGAGATGATAGGAAATACAGTCTGAAAATCCAAGTCATTGGCACCTATTGCTTCTGCTTTATCCACCCGACTGTTAATGAACACAACATTTTCTTGCATTTAGTCCAACATGAGTTTCCTTTTCTCAAAGCATCTTGACAGTGTCTTCAAATAGTATGATTATCTTAGTGCACAGTTAAGATTTCTAAAGTAATATCCTTATTCACTAATGTCCTTCTGTCTTCCTTAAATGTCAGGGGCTACTCCTCTTTCCAAATTCCACCTTACTGTTGTTAATAGTCTGCACTCTGGAAATGTTATTCCTTTACCTTGGTCATCTTGTAACTAAGGCACGGTGATGTCAATTAGATCGAACCATTCATCTCCATTTGTACCATTGTTAGGGCGATCTTTTTGTGAAGTCTTCGCCTGTTCAGATAATAAGCCTTGATTTTTGTACCTGGCAAATACTCACTCTTTGCACTTATCTTATTATTTGTCGCTGATGTGTAATAATCATCATTACAAGGATTGAACTTGCTGTGTTTGCTGACCCATTCTTCCTGCCTTAACCATATCGATACACCGTTGTATGAACTCGACTGGTGAGTGCAGATATTGTCAAACTCCCTTCACCTGACAAGCCCTCACCACAACGTTGTTGCTTTCAGGCCCTATCCACACCACTAGTTAGACGGTTGTTAGAAAACAGGGGAACGCTGACATCGATCAGGGAAGTGTGATCCTCGTAAGTGAGGCATCAATTGACAAAAACCACCGTTTGTGCTCTTCAATAAAACACTTGCTGCTCTGGTGTTCCTGGTGCGTTTGCTCCAATCTCAAGCAGTAATGGTGTGTTTGTGTATTGGGGGAAGAAGGTGAACAATGAAATTGGGCAAGAAAAAGTGAGACAGAGAGACGGAGTGAGGAGTTAAAAGGACTTTGCTTGATGAATGGGAGTGTGAGAGTGCGAAGCTGTGAGCAGCCCCTGGTGGCTGCAAAAGCCTACTGCACCTGGTATTCCCAGGCAGTCTCCCACCCAAGTACTAACCAGGCCTGAGTCTGCTTAGCTTCCGAGATCAGACGAGATCGGGCATTTTCAGACTAGTATGGCCGTAGGCACTTACACCCTGCATTTATGGTTCCTTAAAGGCACACAGTGCTGCATTTACAACAACTTGTTACCAGTCAATCATACTGCACTAAAGCATTTCTCTTTCCTTTGCCTTTCTATTCTCCCATCTCCATCTTTAGCTCCTCTACTTCACCCCCTACACACACACACACACCACACACCCACACCACACACACCCACACACGTTTATTACACAACAGGATCAACTCTTTCACACTCACTCCACTCCATTTCATGCCCATCCAAGCTGCTTTACAAATGAACTCCTTTACAAATTACAACCACAGCAACATACACACACCACAACGCTGTTTAGCCCCTACAACCTCTGCCTCCATTCAATCACATCATGGCTCAGCTCTCGCCCAACTTCATATGCAAGCCTCTGGCCCTTGGTACCTTTGCTTCACAAACATTTATCTCCCTCACATTTCAATTTAACAACTCATCCAGCATCCACTGCGCTTTGTCAGAAAACGCTTACTAAAACCCACCATCCTATGTGTGTGCACGACGGCTTCCTCACATCTCTACGCAACCCTCCGGCCCTAAGTCTCACGCTATGTCCCTTCATTCTACAATCCCCAACCAGTAGAAATAGTTTATCGTTATCTACCTTCTCTTTTCCTATTCATGTCTTCAAGACTTTCATCATACCCCCCATTAACATTCTCAATTCTACAGACCACAGGCCAAAATGATATGATCTCTCCTTCCATCTTGACCATGCAAGTCCAGGTATCATTCTTGTAAATCAGTATTCTACTCCTTTCAGAAGGTGTGCTGCCCAGATCCGCTCACAGTACTCCAAGTGGGGTCTATCTAACCAGGGTTTTGTAGAACTGCAGCATAACTTCAGCATCTTTCTACTTAGAAAGGACAGCAATCTGTTTGCTTTCTGGATTATTTTCTGTACGTGTCCGTGACATTTTAAAGATGTATGCACCTGAACCCCCAAGTCTCCTTGGACATGCACTTCATACCATCCAGGAAAATACCTTGATCTGTCCCTTCTTGATCCAAAAATGGATAGCCTCACTATTGCTTTCATTCAAATGCTTTTGCCACAGTTTTGCTCATTGACTTAATCTATCAATATCCCCTTGCAATTTTATGCTGTCATCTACACAGTCTACAATGCAGCCTAACTTTGTGTCATCCACAAATTATGATATATGACTTTCTGTGCCATTATCCATTTCCTTAATAAATAACATCAATAATTGAGGCCCGAACACAAGTCCTTGTGAGACACGACTGGTTACATCCTGCCAATTGTCTACCTACCCATTGTCTCTACTTTCTATCACCTGCCACTCAAACAATTTCCGAGCCATGTCAGGAATTTGCCCTCAATTCTGTTGGCTTCTACCTACTTAAGTGGACTTTGTCAAATTCCTTCTGGAAGTCCATGTAATCAACATCTATGGACATTATTCCCTGACAGCTCCCTTAGTCCCCTCTGCAATGAATTTGTCAGGCACGACCTACCTGTCATGTGGCTCTCCCTGATTAACTCAACAATGTTTGAGGTGCTCACTTATCCCATCCTTGATTATAGACTCCAACAAATTCCCTGCCATAGGTGCTCAGCTCCATGCTCTGCAATTCCCGACTTTTCCGAGTTCTCCACTCTAAAAAAGCGTGACTGACACGTGCAACAATCCAATCCGGAGGGACGACTCCTGTATCCTGGGAATTTTGAACGATGACAGTTAGGGCTTCTATGAGGCGCTTGTCTCCTTGTTTTAACACCCGCCGATGGAAACCGCCAAATCCCAGGCATTTGTCACCCTTTGATTCCAGTCATTTCCTCATTATCGATGTTTTACTCACTTTCATTTTATTCGGTTGTTTTTCCCGATCCATTTTTCATTTCATCGGGATTTCTGGCAAGCTATCCTCCTTTTCTACTGAAAATACCGAGGCAAAAGTAATGATGCAACATCTCTGCCATTTCCCGGAGTCACTAACAATGCCCCACCTTCTCTTGACCACCCGCTTTCCCTTTAGGCCAGCGGAACAAATCTTCTTGATTTTGATGTCCCTGGAAATATTCCATTCAAAATTCCTTTTGGTAGCTCTTTTACACTGCTTTGTGTCTTTCCCGCTCTCTGTAACTTTCCCAATCAGCAGGATCTATGCTGAGATTTTTGTCAATGACTGTTTTCTTCTGTGAAGCCGAGCTTTCCCTCTCAGCGGGATCAACTGGTTTTCTATTGTCTTCAATGTTTCCTTAAACATTCTCCAGTCTTCTTCAGTTCTTTGAGCCATCAGCAGATTTTCCCACCTTATTGTGGACGGTCTCGGTCTCATCTCGTTCAAGGCGGTTTTACCGAACTCTCCAACTCCAGCAGCAGATGCATGCTTTGTACTTTCAAACACTACCTTGAACTGGGTCGCGTTATCATCGCTGTATGATAAGTGGCCACGCACGACTAGCTCACTCATTAAATCCAACTCATTACTCATTACTAAATCCAGGAGGCATTCAGGACATAATGCAGTAAGAAACAGTCCTGGCAATACACCAGACATGCACTACCTTTCTGACAAATGCTTGACTACATCTCTAAATCTCTGTGCACATTAAAATCCCTCAGGTGTAGTACTCTGGCTTTGTTACATATTACCTAGTTTTCTGCATTTTTACCATCTAGGACTCAGAGATGCTACCAGGCGGTCTGTACATAACACCTATTACAATTTTAGGCATTCGACTATTCCTCAGTTGCACCCACACGGTCTCCACTGAATGCATTCCCTTCATTATGTCCTCCCTCATCATTGAAAGAATTTTGTTTCTAATCACGGAGGCCACTCCACCATCTCTGCCATTTTCCATATCCGTCCTTTACCACTATCCTATAACCTCGGTCAGGTTATTAGGACAGATGTTAGGGGTAGATTCTTCACTCAGCGGGTTGTGAGTTCATGGAATGCCCTGCCCGTATCAGTGGTGAACTCTCCTTCTTTATGGTCATTTAAGCGGGCATTGGATAGGCATGTGGAAGTTATTGGGCTAGTATAGGTTAGGTAGGATTCGGTCGGCGCAACATCGAGGGCCGAAGGGCCTGTACTGCGCTGTATCCTTCCATGTTCTATGTTCTTCACAATTATCCTTCTGGGGATCACCTTTTGCTTTGCTCAATCTGCAGCACACTCTCCGTGGTCAATATCTCACGCCAGAGTGCTCCACCATTCAAACTGATTACCATCGATCCACCTCAACTGCACCTCCCTTCCAGAATTCCCTGAGATATCAAAACTCCATCCACTGACCCTTAAGTATCCTCAACAGTAGAACACACACCACTCTCTGGAGAATATCATTCTAAAGATTAACAACACAATAACTGCCGAAAGTTCGCCTCATCTCAGTCTGAGATGATAGGAAATACAGTCTGAAAATCCAAGTCATTGGCACCTATTGCTTCTGCTTTATCCACCCGACTGTTAATGAACACAACATTTTCTTGCATTTAGTCCAACATGAGTTTCCTTTTCTCAAAGCATCTTGACAGTGTCTTCAAATAGTATGATTATCTTAGTGCACAGTTAAGATTTCTAAAGTAATATCCTTATTCACTAATGTCCTTCTGTCTTCCTTAAATGTCAGGGGCTACTCCTCTTTCCAAATTCCACCTTACTGTTGTTAATAGTCTGCACTCTGGAAATGTTATTCCTTTACCTTGGTCATCTTGTAACTAAGGCACGGTGATGTCAATTAGATCGAACCATTCATCTCCATTTGTACCATTGTTAGGGCGATCTTTTTGTGAAGTCTTCGCCTGTTCAGATAATAAGCCTTGATTTTTGTACCTGGCAAATACTCACTCTTTGCACTTATCTTATTATTTGTCGCTGATGTGTAATAATCATCATTACAAGGATTGAACTTGCTGTGTTTGCTGACCCATTCTTCCTGCCTTAACCATATCGATACACCGTTGTATGAACTCGACTGGTGAGTGCAGATATTGTCAAACTCCCTTCACCTGACAAGCCCTCACCACAACGTTGTTGCTTTCAGGCCCTATCCACACCACTAGTTAGACGGTTGTTAGAAAACAGGGGAACGCTGACATCGATCAGGGAAGTGTGATCCTCGTAAGTGAGGCATCAATTGACAAAAACCACCGTTTGTGCTCTTCAATAAAACACTTGCTGCTCTGGTGTTCCTGGTGCGTTTGCTCCAATCTCAAGCAGTAATGGTGTGTTTGTGTATTGGGGGAAGAAGGTGAACAATGAAATTGGGCAAGAAAAAGTGAGACAGAGAGACGGAGTGAGGAGTTAAAAGGACTTTGCTTGATGAATGGGAGTGTGAGAGTGCGAAGCTGTGAGCAGCCCCTGGTGGCTGCAAAAGCCTACTGCACCTGGTATTCCCAGGCGGTCTCCCATCCAAGTACTAACCAGGCCTGAGTCTGCTTAGCTTCCGAGATCAGACGAGATCGGGCGTTTTCAGACTAGTATGGCCGTAGGCACTTACACCCTGCATTTATGGTTCCTTAAAGGCACACAGTGCTGCATTTACAACAACTTGTTACCAGTCAATCATACTGCACTAAAGCATTTCTCTTTCCTTTGCCTTTCTATTCTCCCATCTCCATCTTTAGCTCCTCTACTTCACCCCCTACACACACACACACACCACACACCCACACCACACACACCCACACACGTTTATTACACAACAGGATCAACTCTTTCACACTCACTCCACTCCATTTCATGCCCATCCAAGCTGCTTTACAAATGAACTCCTTTACAAATTACAACCACAGCAACATACACACACCACAACGCTGTTTAGCCCCTACAACCTCTGCCTCCATTCAATCACATCATGGCTCAGCTCTCGCCCAACTTCATATGCAAGCCTCTGGCCCTTGGTACCTTTGCTTCACAAACATTTATCTCCCTCACATTTCAATTTAACAACTCATCCAGCATCCACTGCGCTTTGTCAGAAAACGCTTACTAAAACCCACCATCCTATGTGTGTGCACGACGGCTTCCTCACATCTCTACGCAACCCTCCGGCCCTAAGTCTCACGCTATGTCCCTTCATTCTACAATCCCCAACCAGTAGAAATAGTTTATCGTTATCTACCTTCTCTTTTCCTATTCATGTCTTCAAGACTTTCATCATACCCCCCATTAACATTCTCAATTCTACAGACCACAGGCCAAAATGATATGATCTCTCCTTCCATCTTGACCATGCAAGTCCAGGTATCATTCTTGTAAATCAGTATTCTACTCCTTTCAGAAGGTGTGCTGCCCAGATCCGCTCACAGTACTCCAAGTGGGGTCTATCTAACCAGGGTTTTGTAGAACTGCAGCATAACTTCAGCATCTTTCTACTTAGAAAGGACAGCAATCTGTTTGCTTTCTGGATTATTTTCTGTACGTGTCCGTGACATTTTAAAGATGTATGCACCTGAACCCCCAAGTCTCCTTGGACATGCACTTCATACCATCCAGGAAAATACCTTGATCTGTCCCTTCTTGATCCAAAAATGGATAGCCTCACTATTGCTTTCGCCACAGTTTTGCTCATTGACTTAATCTATCAATATCCCCTTGCAATTTTATGCTGTCATCTACACAGTCTACATTGCAGCCTAACTTTGTGTCATCCACAAATTATGATATATGACTTTCTGTGCCATTATCCATTTCCTTAATAAATAACATCAATAATTGAGGCCCGAACACAAGTCCTTGTGAGACACGACTGGTTACATCCTGCCAATTGTCTACCTATCCATTGTCTCTACTTTCTATCACCTGCCACTCAAACAATTTCCGAGCCATGTCAGGAATTTGCCCTCAATTCTGTTGGCTTCTACCTACTTAAGTGGACTTTGTCAAATTCCTTCTGGAAGTCCATGTAATCAACATCTATGGACATTATTCCCTGACAGCTCCCTTAGTCCCCTCTGCAATGAATTTGTCAGGCACGACCTACCTGTCATGTGGCTCTCCCTGATTAACTCAACAATGTTTGAGATGCTCACTTATCCCATCCTTGATTATAGACTCCAACAAATTCCCTGCCATAGGTGCTCAGCTCCATGCTCTGCAATTCCCGACTTTTCCGAGTTCTCCACTCTAAAAAAGCGTGACTGACACGTGCAACAATCCAATCCGGAGGGACGACTCCTGTATCCTGGGAATTTTGAACGATGACAGTTAGGGCTTCTATGAGGCGCTTGTCTCCTTGTTTTAACACCCGCCGATGGAAACCGCCAAATCCCAGGCATTTGTCACCCTTTGATTCCAGTCATTTCCTCATTATCGATGTTTTACTCACCTTCATTTTATTCGGTTGTTTTTCCCGATCCATTTTTCATTTCATCGGGATTTCTGGCAAGCTATCCTCCTTTTCTACTGAAAATACCGAGGCAAAAGTAATGATGCAACATCTCTGCCATTTCCCCGGAGTCACTAACAATGCCCCACCTTCTCTTGACCACCCGCTTTCCCTTTAGGCCAGCGGAACAAATCTTCTTGATTTTGATGTCCCTGGAAATATTCCATTCAAAATTCCTTTTGGTAGCTCTTTTACACTGCTTTGTGTCTTTCCCGCTCTCTGTAACTTTCCCAATCAGCAGGATCTATGCTGAGATTTTTGTCAATGACTGTTTTCTTCTGTGAAGCCGAGCTTTCCCTCTCAGCGGGATCAACTGGTTTTCTATTGTCTTCAATGTTTCCTTAAACATTCTCCAGTCTTCTTCAGTTCTTTGAGCCATCAGCAGATTTTCCCACCTTATTGTGGACGGTCTCGGTCTCATCTCGTTCAAGGCGGCTTTACCGAACTCTCCAACTCCAGCAGCAGATGCATGCTTTGTACTTTCAAACACTACCTTGAACTGGGTCGCGTTATCATCGCTGTATGATAAGTGGCCACGCACGACTAGCTCACTCATTAAATCCAACTCATTACTCATTACTAAATCCAGGAGGCATTCAGGACATAATGCAGTAAGAAACAGTCCTGGCAATACACCAGACATGCACTACCTTTCTGACAAATGCTTGACTACATCTCTAAATCTCTGTGCACATTAAAATCCCTCAGGTGTAGTACTCTGGCTTTGTTACATATTACCTAGTTTTCTGCATTTTTACCATCTAGGACTCAGAGATGCTACCAGGCGGTCTGTACATAACACCTATTACAATTTTAGGCATTCGACTATTCCTCAGTTGCACCCACACGGTCTCCACTGAATGCATTCCCTTCATTATGTCCTCTCTCATCATTGAAAGAATTTTGTTTCTAATCACGGAGGCCACTCCACCATCTCTGCCATTTTCCATATCCGTCCTTTACCACTATCCTATAACCTCGGTCAGGTTATTAGGACAGATGTTAGGGGTAGATTCTTCACTCAGCGGGTTGTGAGTTCATGGAATGCCCTGCCCGTATCAGTGGTGAACTCTCCTTCTTTATGGTCATTTAAGCGGGCATTGGATAGGCATGTGGAAGTTATTGGGCTAGTATAGGTTAGGTAGGATTCGGTCGGCGCAACATCGAGGGCCGAAGGGCCTGTACTGCGCTGTATCCTTCCATGTTCTATGTTCTTCACAATTATCCTTCTGGGGATCACCTTTTGCTTTGCTCAATCTGCAGCACACTCTCCGTGGTCAATATCTCACGCCAGAGTGCTCCACCATTCAAACTGATTACCATCGATCCACCTCAACTGCACCTCCCTTCCAGAATTCCCTGAGATATCAAAACTCCATCCACTGACCCTTAAGTATCCTCAACAGTAGAACACACACCACTCTCTGGAGAATATCATTCTAAAGATTAACAACACAATAACTGCCGAAAGTTCGCCTCATCTCAGTCTGAGATGATAGGAAATACAGTCTGAAAATCCAAGTCATTGGCACCTATTGCTTCTGCTTTATCCACCCGACTGTTAATGAACACAACATTTTCTTGCATTTAGTCCAACATGAGTTTCCTTTTCTCAAAGCATCTTGACAGTGTCTTCAAATAGTATGATTATCTTAGTGCACAGTTAAGATTTCTAAAGTAATATCCTTATTCACTAATGTCCTTCTGTCTTCCTTAAATGTCAGGGGCTACTCCTCTTTCCAAATTCCACCTTACTGTTGTTAATAGTCTGCACTCTGGAAATGTTATTCCTTTACCTTGGTCATCTTGTAACTAAGGCACGGTGATGTCAATTAGATCGAACCATTCATCTCCATTTGTACCATTGTTAGGGCGATCTTTTTGTGAAGTCTTCGCCTGTTCAGATAATAAGCCTTGATTTTTGTACCTGGCAAATACTCACTCTTTGCACTTATCTTATTATTTGTCGCTGATGTGTAATAATCATCATTACAAGGATTGAACTTGCTGTGTTTGCTGACCCATTCTTCCTGCCTTAACCATATCGATACACCGTTGTATGAACTCGACTGGTGAGTGCAGATATTGTCAAACTCCCTTCACCTGACAAGCCCTCACCACAACGTTGTTGCTTTCAGGCCCTATCCACACCACTAGTTAGACGGTTGTTAGAAAACAGGGGAACGCTGACATCGATCAGGGAAGTGTGATCCTCGTAAGTGAGGCATCAATTGACAAAAACCACCGTTTGTGCTCTTCAATAAAACACTTGCTGCTCTGGTGTTCCTGGTGCGTTTGCTCCAATCTCAAGCAGTAATGGTGTGTTTGTGTATTGGGGGAAGAAGGTGAACAATGAAATTGGGCAAGAAAAAGTGAGACAGAGAGACGGAGTGAGGAGTTAAAAGGACGTTGCTTGATGAATGGGAGTGTGAGAGTGCGAAGCTGTGAGCAGCCCCTGGTGGCTGCAAAAGCCTACTGCACCTGGTATTCCCAGGCGGTCTCCCATCCAAGTACTAACCAGGCCTGAGTCTGCTTAGCTTCCGAGATCAGACGAGATCGGGCGTTTTCAGACTAGTATGGCCGTAGGCACTTACACCCTGCATTTATGGTTCCTTAAAGGCACACAGTGCTGCATTTACAACAACTTGTTACCAGTCAATCATACTGCACTAAAGCATTTCTCTTTCCTTTGCCTTTCTATTCTCCCATCTCCATCTTTAGCTCCTCTACTTCACCCCCTACACACACACACACACCACACACCCACACCACACACACCCACACACGTTTATTACACAACAGGATCAACTCTTTCACACTCACTCCACTCCATTTCATGCCCATCCAAGCTGCTTTACAAATGAACTCCTTTACAAATTACAACCACAGCAACATACACACACCACAACGCTGTTTAGCCCCTACAACCTCTGCCTCCATTCAATCACATCATGGCTCAGCTCTCGCCCAACTTCATATGCAAGCCTCTGGCCCTTGGTACCTTTGCTTCACAAACATTTATCTCCCTCACATTTCAATTTAACAACTCATCCAGCATCCACTGCGCTTTGTCAGAAAACGCTTACTAAAACCCACCATCCTATGTGTGTGCACGACGGCTTCCTCACATCTCTACGCAACCCTCCGGCCCTAAGTCTCACGCTATGTCCCTTCATTCTACAATCCCCAACCAGTAGAAATAGTTTTTCGTTATCTACCTTCTCTTTTCCTATTCATGTCTTCAAGACTTTCATCATACCCCCCATTAACATTCTCAATTCTACAGACCACAGGCCGAAATGATATGATCTCTCCTTCCATCTTGACCATGCAAGTCCAGGTATCATTCTTGTAAATCAGTATTCTACTCCTTTCAGAAGGTGTGCTGCCCAGATCCGCTCACAGTACTCCAAGTGGGGTCTATCTAACCAGGGTTTTGTAGAACTGCAGCATAACTTCAGCATCTTTCTACTTAGAAAGGACAGCAATCTGTTTGCTTTCTGGATTATTTTCTGTACGTGTCCGTGACATTTTAAAGATGTATGCACCTGAACCCCCAAGTCTCCTTGGACATGCACTTCATACCATCCAGGAAAATACCTTGATCTGTCCCTTCTTGATCCAAAAATGGATAGCCTCACTATTGCTTTCATTCAAATGCTTTTGCCACAGTTTTGCTCATTGACTTAATCTATCAATATCCCCTTGCAATTTTATGCTGTCATCTACACAGTCTACAATGCAGCCTAACTTTGTGTCATCCACAAATTATGATATATGACTTTCTGTGCCATTATCCATTTCCTTAATAAATAACATCAATAATTGAGGCCCGAACACAAGTCCTTGTGAGACACGACTGGTTACATCCTGCCAATTGTCTACCTACCCATTGTCTCTACTTTCTATCACCTGCCACTCAAACAATTTCCGAGCCATGTCAGGAATTTGCCCTCAATTCTGTTGGCTTCTACCTACTTAAGTGGACTTTGTCAAATTCCTTCTGGAAGTCCATGTAATCAACATCTATGGACATTATTCCCTGACAGCTCCCTTAGTCCCCTCTGCAATGAATTTGTCAGGCACGACCTACCTGTCATGTGGCTCTCCCTGATTAACTCAACAATGTTTGAGGTGCTCACTTATCCCATCCTTGATTATAGACTCCAACAAATTCCCTGCCATAGGTGCTCAGCTCCATGCTCTGCAATTCCCGACTTTTCCGAGTTCTCCACTCTAAAAAAGCGTGACTGACACGTGCAACAATCCAATCCGGAGGGACGACTCCTGTATCCTGGGAATTTTGAACGATGACAGTTAGGGCTTCTATGAGGCGCTTGTCTCCTTGTTTTAACACCCGCCGATGGAAACCGCCAAATCCCAGGCATTTGTCACCCTTTGATTCCAGTCATTTCCTCATTATCGATGTTTTACTCACCTTCATTTTATTCGGTTGTTTTTCCCGATCCATTTTTCATTTCATCGGGATTTCTGGCAAGCTATCCTCCTTTTCTACTGAAAATACCGAGGCAAAAGTAATGATGCAACATCTCTGCCATTTCCCCGGAGTCACTAACAATGCCCCACCTTCTCTTGACCACCCGCTTTCCCTTTAGGCCAGCGGAACAAATCTTCTTGATTTTGATGTCCCTGGAAATATTCCATTCAAAATTCCTTTTGGTAGCTCTTTTACACTGCTTTGTGTCTTTCCCGCTCTCTGTAACTTTCCCAATCAGCAGGATCTATGCTGAGATTTTTGTCAATGACTGTTTTCTTCTGTGAAGCCGAGCTTTCCCTCTCAGCGGGATCAACTGGTTTTCTATTGTCTTCAATGTTTCCTTAAACATTCTCCAGTCTTCTTCAGTTCTTTGAGCCATCAGCAGATTTTCCCACCTTATTGTGGACGGTCTCGGTCTCATCTCGTTCAAGGCGGCTTTACCGAACTCTCCAACTCCAGCAGCAGATGCATGCTTTGTACTTTCAAACACTACCTTGAACTGGGTCGCGTTATCATCGCTGTATGATAAGTGGCCACGCACGACTAGCTCACTCATTAAATCCAACTCATTACTCATTACTAAATCCAGGAGGCATTCAGGACATAATGCAGTAAGAAACAGTCCTGGCAATACACCAGACATGCACTACCTTTCTGACAAATGCTTGACTACATCTCTAAATCTCTGTGCACATTAAAATCCCTCAGGTGTAGTACTCTGGCTTTGTTACATATTACCTAGTTTTCTGCATTTTTACCATCTAGGACTCAGAGATGCTACCAGGCGGTCTGTACATAACACCTATTACAATTTTAGGCATTCGACTATTCCTCAGTTGCACCCACACGGTCTCCACTGAATGCATTCCCTTCATTATGTCCTCTCTCATCATTGAAAGAATTTTGTTTCTAATCACGGAGGCCACTCCACCATCTCTGCCATTTTCCATATCCGTCCTTTACCACTATCCTATAACCTCGGTCAGGTTATTAGGACAGATGTTAGGGGTAGATTCTTCACTCAGCGGGTTGTGAGTTCATGGAATGCCCTGCCCGTATCAGTGGTGAACTCTCCTTCTTTATGGTCATTTAAGCGGGCATTGGATAGGCATGTGGAAGTTATTGGGCTAGTATAGGTTAGGTAGGATTCGGTCGGCGCAACATCGAGGGCCGAAGGGCCTGTACTGCGCTGTATCCTTCCATGTTCTATGTTCTTCACAATTATCCTTCTGGGGATCACCTTTTGCTTTGCTCAATCTGCAGCACACTCTCCGTGGTCAATATCTCACGCCAGAGTGCTCCACCATTCAAACTGATTACCATCGATCCACCTCAACTGCACCTCCCTTCCAGAATTCCCTGAGATATCAAAACTCCATCCACTGACCCTTAAGTATCCTCAACAGTAGAACACACACCACTCTCTGGAGAATATCATTCTAAAGATTAACAACACAATAACTGCCGAAAGTTCGCCTCATCTCAGTCTGAGATGATAGGAAATACAGTCTGAAAATCCAAGTCATTGGCACCTATTGCTTCTGCTTTATCCACCCGACTGTTAATGAACACAACATTTTCTTGCATTTAGTCCAACATGAGTTTCCTTTTCTCAAAGCATCTTGACAGTGTCTTCAAATAGTATGATTATCTTAGTGCACAGTTAAGATTTCTAAAGTAATATCCTTATTCACTAATGTCCTTCTGTCTTCCTTAAATGTCAGGGGCTACTCCTCTTTCCAAATTCCACCTTACTGTTGTTAATAGTCTGCACTCTGGAAATGTTATTCCTTTACCTTGGTCATCTTGTAACTAAGGCACGGTGATGTCAATTAGATCGAACCATTCATCTCCATTTGTACCATTGTTAGGGCGATCTTTTTGTGAAGTCTTCGCCTGTTCAGATAATAAGCCTTGATTTTTGTACCTGGCAAATACTCACTCTTTGCACTTATCTTATTATTTGTCGCTGATGTGTAATAATCATCATTACAAGGATTGAACTTGCTGTGTTTGCTGACCCATTCTTCCTGCCTTAACCATATCGATACACCGTTGTATGAACTCGACTGGTGAGTGCAGATATTGTCAAACTCCCTTCACCTGACAAGCCCTCACCACAACGTTGTTGCTTTCAGGCCCTATCCACACCACTAGTTAGACGGTTGTTAGAAAACAGGGGAACGCTGACATCGATCAGGGAAGTGTGATCCTCGTAAGTGAGGCATCAATTGACAAAAACCACCGTTTGTGCTCTTCAATAAAACACTTGCTGCTCTGGTGTTCCTGGTGCGTTTGCTCCAATCTCAAGCAGTAATGGTGTGTTTGTGTATTGGGGGAAGAAGGTGAACAATGAAATTGGGCAAGAAAAAGTGAGACAGAGAGACGGAGTGAGGAGTTAAAAGGACTTTGCTTGATGAATGGGAGTGTGAGAGTGCGAAGCTGTGAGCAGCCCCTGGTGGCTGCAAAAGCCTACTGCACCTGGTATTCCCAGGCAGTCTCCCATCCAAGTACTAACCAGGCCTGAGTCTGCTTAGCTTCCGAGATCAGACGAGATCAGGCGTTTTCAGACTAGTATGGCCGTAGGCACTTACACCCTGCATTTATGGTTCCTTAAAGGCACACAGTGCTGCATTTACAACAACTTGTTACCAGTCAATCATACTGCACTAAAGCATTTCTCTTTCCTTTGCCTTTCTATTCTCCCATCTCCATCTTTAGCTCCTCTACTTCACCCCCTACACACACACACACACCACACACCCACACCACACACACCCACACACGTTTATTACACAACAGGATCAACTCTTTCACACTCACTCCACTCCATTTCATGCCCATCCAAGCTGCTTTACAAATGAACTCCTTTACAAATTACAACCACAGCAACATACACACACCACAACGCTGTTTAGCCCCTACAACCTCTGCCTCCATTCAATCACATCATGGCTCAGCTCTCGCCCAACTTCATATGCAAGCCTCTGGCCCTTGGTACCTTTGCTTCACAAACATTTATCTCCCTCACATTTCAATTTAACAACTCATCCAGCATCCACTGCGCTTTGTCAGAAAACGCTTACTAAAACCCACCATCCTATGTGTGTGCACGACGGCTTCCTCACATCTCTACCCAACCCTCCGGCCCTAAGTCTCACGCTATGTCCCTTCATTCTACAATCCCCAACCAGTAGAAATAGTTTATCGTTATCTACCTTCTCTTTTCCTATTCATGTCTTCAAGACTTTCATCATACCCCCCATTAACATTCTCAATTCTACAGACCACAGGCCGAAATGATATGATCTCTCCTTCCATCTTGACCATGCAAGTCCAGGTATCATTCTTGTAAATCAGTATTCTACTCCTTTCAGAAGGTGTGCTGCCCAGATCCGCTCACAGTACTCCAAGTGGGGTCTATCTAACCAGGGTTTTGTAGAACTGCAGCATAACTTCAGCATCTTTCTACTTAGAAAGGACAGCAATCTGTTTGCTTTCTGGATTATTTTCTGTACGTGTCCGTGACATTTTAAAGATGTATGCACCTGAACCCCCAAGTCTCCTTGGACATGCACTTCATACCATCCAGGAAAATACCTTGATCTGTCCCTTCTTGATCCAAAAATGGATAGCCTCACTATTGCTTTCATTCAAATGCTTTTGCCACAGTTTTGCTCATTGACTTAATCTATCAATATCCCCTTGCAATTTTATGCTGTCATCTACACAGTCTACAATGCAGCCTAACTTTGTGTCATCCACAAATTATGATATATGACTTTCTGTGCCATTATCCATTTCCTTAATAAATAACATCAATAATTGAGGCCCGAACACAAGTCCTTGTGAGACACGACGGGTTACATCCTGCCAATTGTCTACCTACCCATTGTCTCTACTTTCTATCACCTGCCACTCAAACAATTTCCGAGCCATGTCAGGAATTTGCCCTCAATTCTGTTGGCTTCTACCTACTTAAGTGGACTTTGTCAAATTCCTTCTGGAAGTCCATGTAATCAACATCTATGGACATTATTCCCTGACAGCTCCCTTAGTCCCCTCTGCAATGAATTTGTCAGGCACGACCTACCTGTCATGTGGCTCTCCCTGATTAACTCAACAATGTTTGAGGTGCTCACTTATCCCATCCTTGATTATAGACTCCAACAAATTCCCTGCCATAGGTGCTCAGCTCCATGCTCTGCAATTCCCGACTTTTCCGAGTTCTCCACTCTAAAAAAGCGTGACTGACACGTGCAACAATCCAATCCGGAGGGACGACTCCTGTATCCTGGGAATTTTGAACGATGACAGTTAGGGCTTCTATGAGGCGCTTGTCTCCTTGTTTTAACACCCGCCGATGGAAACCGCCAAATCCCAGGCATTTGTCACCCTTTGATTCCAGTCATTTCCTCATTATCGATGTTTTACTCACCTTCATTTTATTCGGTTGTTTTTCCCGATCCATTTTTCATTTCATCGGGATTTCTGGCAAGCTATCCTCCTTTTCTACTGAAAATACCGAGGCAAAAGTAATGATGCAACATCTCTGCCATTTCCCCGGAGTCACTAACAATGCCCCACCTTCTCTTGACCACCCGCTTTCCCTTTAGGCCAGCGGAACAAATCTTCTTGATTTTGATGTCCCTGGAAATATTCCATTCAAAATTCCTTTTGGTAGCTCTTTTACACTGCTTTGTGTCTTTCCCGCTCTCTGTAACTTTCCCAATCAGCAGGATCTATGCTGAGATTTTTGTCAATGACTGTTTTCTTCTGTGAAGCCGAGCTTTCCCTCTCAGCGGGATCAACTGGTTTTCTATTGTCTTCAATGTTTCCTTAAACATTCTCCAGTCTTCTTCAGTTCTTTGAGCCATCAGCAGATTTTCCCACCTTATTGTGGACGGTCTCGGTCTCATCTCGTTCAAGGCGGCTTTACCGAACTCTCCAACTCCAGCAGCAGATGCATGCTTTGTACTTTCAAACACTACCTTGAACTGGGTCGCGTTATCATCGCTGTATGATAAGTGGCCACGCACGACTAGCTCACTCATTAAATCCAACTCATTACTCATTACTAAATCCAGGAGGCATTCAGGACATAATGCAGTAAGAAACAGTCCTGGCAATACACCAGACATGCACTACCTTTCTGACAAATGCTTGACTACATCTCTAAATCTCTGTGCACATTAAAATCCCTCAGGTGTAGTACTCTGGCTTTGTTACATATTACCTAGTTTTCTGCATTTTTACCATCTAGGACTCAGAGATGCTACCAGGCGGTCTGTACATAACACCTATTACAATTTTAGGCATTCGACTATTCCTCAGTTGCACCCACACGGTCTCCACTGAATGCATTCCCTTCATTATGTCCTCTCTCATCATTGAAAGAATTTTGTTTCTAATCACGGAGGCCACTCCACCATCTCTGCCATTTTCCATATCCGTCCTTTACCACTATCCTATAACCTCGGTCAGGTTATTAGGACAGATGTTAGGGGTAGATTCTTCACTCAGCGGGTTGTGAGTTCATGGAATGCCCTGCCCGTATCAGTGGTGAACTCTCCTTCTTTATGGTCATTTAAGCGGGCATTGGATAGGCATGTGGAAGTTATTGGGCTAGTATAGGTTAGGTAGGATTCGGTCGGCGCAACATCGAGGGCCGAAGGGCCTGTACTGCGCTGTATCCTTCCATGTTCTATGTTCTTCACAATTATCCTTCTGGGGATCACCTTTTGCTTTGCTCAATCTGCAGCACACTCTCCGTGGTCAATATCTCACGCCAGAGTGCTCCACCATTCAAACTGATTACCATCGATCCACCTCAACTGCACCTCCCTTCCAGAATTCCCTGAGATATCAAAACTCCATCCACTGACCCTTAAGTATCCTCAACAGTAGAACACACACCACTCTCTGGAGAATATCATTCTAAAGATTAACAACACAATAACTGCCGAAAGTTCGCCTCATCTCAGTCTGAGATGATAGGAAATACAGTCTGAAAATCCAAGTCATTGGCACCTATTGCTTCTGCTTTATCCACCCGACTGTTAATGAACACAACATTTTCTTGCATTTAGTCCAACATGAGTTTCCTTTTCTCAAAGCATCTTGACAGTGTCTTCAAATAGTATGATTATCTTAGTGCACAGTTAAGATTTCTAAAGTAATATCCTTATTCACTAATGTCCTTCTGTCTTCCTTAAATGTCAGGGGCTACTCCTCTTTCCAAATTCCACCTTACTGTTGTTAATAGTCTGCACTCTGGAAATGTTATTCCTTTACCTTGGTCATCTTGTAACTAAGGCACGGTGATGTCAATTAGATCGAACCATTCATCTCCATTTGTACCATTGTTAGGGCGATCTTTTTGTGAAGTCTTCGCCTGTTCAGATAATAAGCCTTGATTTTTGTACCTGGCAAATACTCACTCTTTGCACTTATCTTATTATTTGTCGCTGATGTGTAATAATCATCATTACAAGGATTGAACTTGCTGTGTTTGCTGACCCATTCTTCCTGCCTTAACCATATCGATACACCGTTGTATGAACTCGACTGGTGAGTGCAGATATTGTCAAACTCCCTTCACCTGACAAGCCCTCACCACAACGTTGTTGCTTTCAGGCCCTATCCACACCACTAGTTAGACGGTTGTTAGAAAACAGGGGAACGCTGACATCGATCAGGGAAGTGTGATCCTCGTAAGTGAGGCATCAATTGACAAAAACCACCGTTTGTGTTCTTCAATAAAACACTTGCTGCTCTGGTGTTCCTGGTGCGTTTGCTCCAATCTCAAGCAGTAATGGTGTGTTTGTGTATTGGGGGAAGAAGGTGAACAATGAAATTGGGCAAGAAAAAGTGAGACAGAGAGACGGAGTGAGGAGTTAAAAGGACGTTGCTTGATGAATGGGAGTGTGAGAGTGCGAAGCTGTGAGCAGCCCCTGGTGGCTGCAAAAGCCTACTGCACCTGGTATTCCCAGGCAGTCTCCCATCCAAGTACTAACCAGGCCTGAGTCTGCTTAGCTTCCGAGATCAGACGAGATCAGGCGTTTTCAGACTAGTATGGCCGTAGGCACTTACACCCTGCATTTATGGTTCCTTAAAGGCACACAGTGCTGCATTTACAACAACTTGTTACCAGTCAATCATACTGCACTAAAGCATTTCTCTTTCCTTTGCCTTTCTATTCTCCCATCTCCATCTTTAGCTCCTCTACTTCACCCCCTACACACACACACACACCACACACCCACACCACACACACCCACACACGTTTATTACACAACAGGATCAACTCTTTCACACTCACTCCACTCCATTTCATGCCCATCCAAGCTGCTTTACAAATGAACTCCTTTACAAATTACAACCACAGCAACATACACACACCACAACGCTGTTTAGCCCCTACAACCTCTGCCTCCATTCAATCACATCATGGCTCAGCTCTCGCCCAACTTCATATGCAAGCCTCTGGCCCTTGGTACCTTTGCTTCACAAACATTTATCTCCCTCACATTTCAATTTAACAACTCATCCAGCATCCACTGCGCTTTGTCAGAAAACGCTTACTAAAACCCACCATCCTATGTGTGTGCACGACGGCTTCCTCACATCTCTACCCAACCCTCCGGCCCTAAGTCTCACGCTATGTCCCTTCATTCTACAATCCCCAACCAGTAGAAATAGTTTATCGTTATCTACCTTCTCTTTTCCTATTCATGTCTTCAAGACTTTCATCATACCCCCCATTAACATTCTCAATTCTACAGACCACAGGCCGAAATGATATGATCTCTCCTTCCATCTTGACCATGCAAGTCCAGGTATCATTCTTGTAAATCAGTATTCTACTCCTTTCAGAAGGTGTGCTGCCCAGATCCGCTCACAGTACTCCAAGTGGGGTCTATCTAACCAGGGTTTTGTAGAACTGCAGCATAACTTCAGCATCTTTCTACTTAGAAAGGACAGCAATCTGTTTGCTTTCTGGATTATTTTCTGTACGTGTCCGTGACATTTTAAAGATGTATGCACCTGAACCCCCAAGTCTCCTTGGACATGCACTTCATACCATCCAGGAAAATACCTTGATCTGTCCCTTCTTGATCCAAAAATGGATAGCCTCACTATTGCTTTCATTCAAATGCTTTTGCCACAGTTTTGCTCATTGACTTAATCTATCAATATCCCCTTGCAATTTTATGCTGTCATCTACACAGTCTACAATGCAGCCTAACTTTGTGTCATCCACAAATTATGATATATGACTTTCTGTGCCATTATCCATTTCCTTAATAAATAACATCAATAATTGAGGCCCGAACACAAGTCCTTGTGAGACACGACGGGTTACATCCTGCCAATTGTCTACCTATCCATTGTCTCTACTTTCTATCACCTGCCACTCAAACAATTTCCGAGCCATGTCAGGAATTTGCCCTCAATTCTGTTGGCTTCTACCTACTTAAGTGGACTTTGTCAAATTCCTTCTGGAAGTCCATGTAATCAACATCTATGGACATTATTCCCTGACAGCTCCCTTAGTCCCCTCTGCAATGAATTTGTCAGGCACGACCTACCTGTCATGTGGCTCTCCCTGATTAACTCAACAATGTTTGAGGTGCTCACTTATCCCATCCTTGATTATAGACTCCAACAAATTCCCTGCCATAGGTGCTCAGCTCCATGCTCTGCAATTCCCGACTTTTCCGAGTTCTCCACTCTAAAAAAGCGTGACTGACACGTGCAACAATCCAATCCGGAGGGACGACTCCTGTATCCTGGGAATTTTGAACGATGACAGTTAGGGCTTCTATGAGGCGCTTGTCTCCTTGTTTTAACACCCGCCGATGGAAACCGCCAAATCCCAGGCATTTGTCACCCTTTGATTCCAGTCATTTCCTCATTATCGATGTTTTACTCACCTTCATTTTATTCGGTTGTTTTTCCCGATCCATTTTTCATTTCATCGGGATTTCTGGCAAGCTATCCTCCTTTTCTACTGAAAATACCGAGGCAAAAGTAATGATGCAACATCTCTGCCATTTCCCCGGAGTCACTAACAATGCCCCACCTTCTCTTGACCACCCGCTTTCCCTTTAGGCCAGCGGAACAAATCTTCTTGATTTTGATGTCCCTGGAAATATTCCATTCAAAATTCCTTTTGGTAGCTCTTTTACACTGCTTTGTGTCTTTCCCGCTCTCTGTAACTTTCCCAATCAGCAGGATCTATGCTGAGATTTTTGTCAATGACTGTTTTCTTCTGTGAAGCCGAGCTTTCCCTCTCAGCGGGATCAACTGGTTTTCTATTGTCTTCAATGTTTCCTTAAACATTCTCCAGTCTTCTTCAGTTCTTTGAGCCATCAGCAGATTTTCCCACCTTATTGTGGACGGTCTCGGTCTCATCTCGTTCAAGGCGGCTTTACCGAACTCTCCAACTCCAGCAGCAGATGCATGCTTTGTACTTTCAAACACTACCTTGAACTGGGTCGCGTTATCATCGCTGTATGATAAGTGGCCACGCACGACTAGCTCACTCATTAAATCCAACTCATTACTCATTACTAAATCCAGGAGGCATTCAGGACATAATGCAGTAAGAAACAGTCCTGGCAATACACCAGACATGCACTACCTTTCTGACAAATGCTTGACTACATCTCTAAATCTCTGTGCACATTAAAATCCCTCAGGTGTAGTACTCTGGCTTTGTTACATATTACCTAGTTTTCTGCATTTTTACCATCTAGGACTCAGAGATGCTACCAGGCGGTCTGTACATAACACCTATTACAATTTTAGGCATTCGACTATTCCTCAGTTGCACCCACACGGTCTCCACTGAATGCATTCCCTTCATTATGTCCTCTCTCATCATTGAAAGAATTTTGTTTCTAATCACGGAGGCCACTCCACCATCTCTGCCATTTTCCATATCCGTCCTTTACCACTATCCTATAACCTCGGTCAGGTTATTAGGACAGATGTTAGGGGTAGATTCTTCACTCAGCGGGTTGTGAGTTCATGGAATGCCCTGCCCGTATCAGTGGTGAACTCTCCTTCTTTATGGTCATTTAAGCGGGCATTGGATAGGCATGTGGAAGTTATTGGGCTAGTATAGGTTAGGTAGGATTCGGTCGGCGCAACATCGAGGGCCGAAGGGCCTGTACTGCGCTGTATCCTTCCATGTTCTATGTTCTTCACAATTATCCTTCTGGGGATCACCTTTTGCTTTGCTCAATCTGCAGCACACTCTCCGTGGTCAATATCTCACGCCAGAGTGCTCCACCATTCAAACTGATTACCATCGATCCACCTCAACTGCACCTCCCTTCCAGAATTCCCTGAGATATCAAAACTCCATCCACTGACCCTTAAGTATCCTCAACAGTAGAACACACACCACTCTCTGGAGAATATCATTCTAAAGATTAACAACACAATAACTGCCGAAAGTTCGCCTCATCTCAGTCTGAGATGATAGGAAATACAGTCTGAAAATCCAAGTCATTGGCACCTATTGCTTCTGCTTTATCCACCCGACTGTTAATGAACACAACATTTTCTTGCATTTAGTCCAACATGAGTTTCCTTTTCTCAAAGCATCTTGACAGTGTCTTCAAATAGTATGATTATCTTAGTGCACAGTTAAGATTTCTAAAGTAATATCCTTATTCACTAATGTCCTTCTGTCTTCCTTAAATGTCAGGGGCTACTCCTCTTTCCAAATTCCACCTTACTGTTGTTAATAGTCTGCACTCTGGAAATGTTATTCCTTTACCTTGGTCATCTTGTAACTAAGGCACGGTGATGTCAATTAGATCGAACCATTCATCTCCATTTGTACCATTGTTAGGGCGATCTTTTTGTGAAGTCTTCGCCTGTTCAGATAATAAGCCTTGATTTTTGTACCTGGCAAATACTCACTCTTTGCACTTATCTTATTATTTGTCGCTGATGTGTAATAATCATCATTACAAGGATTGAACTTGCTGTGTTTGCTGACCCATTCTTCCTGCCTTAACCATATCGATACACCGTTGTATGAACTCGACTGGTGAGTGCAGATATTGTCAAACTCCCTTCACCTGACAAGCCCTCACCACAACGTTGTTGCTTTCAGGCCCTATCCACACCACTAGTTAGACGGTTGTTAGAAAACAGGGGAACGCTGACATCGATCAGGGAAGTGTGATCCTCGTAAGTGAGGCATCAATTGACAAAAACCACCGTTTGTGCTCTTCAATAAAACACTTGCTGCTCTGGTGTTCCTGGTGCGTTTGCTCCAATCTCAAGCAGTAATGGTGTGTTTGTGTATTGGGGGAAGAAGGTGAACAATGAAATTGGGCAAGAAAAAGTGAGACAGAGAGACGGAGTGAGGAGTTAAAAGGACTTTGCTTGATGAATGGGAGTGTGAGAGTGCGAAGCTGTGAGCAGCCCCTGGTGGCTGCAAAAGCCTACTGCACCTGGTATTCCCAGGCGGTCTCCCATCCAAGTACTAACCAGGCCTGAGTCTGCTTAGCTTCCGAGATCAGACGAGATCGAGCATTTTCAGACTAGTATGGCCGTAGGCACTTACACCCTGCATTTATGGTTCCTTAAAGGCACACAGTGCTGCATTTACAACAATTTGTTACCAGTCAATCATACTGCACTAAAGCATTTCTCTTTCCTTTGCCTTTCTATTCTCCCATCTCCATCTTTAGCTCCTCTACTTCACCCCCTACACACACACACACACCACACACCCACACCACACACACCCACACACGTTTATTACACAACAGGATCAACTCTTTCACACTCACTCCACTCCATTTCATGCCCATCCAAGCTGCTTTACAAATGAACTCCTTTACAAATTACAACCACAGCAACATACACACACCACAATGCTGTTTAGCCCCTACAACCTCTGCCTCCATTCAATCACATCATGGCTCAGCTCTCGCCCAACTTCATAAGCAAGCCTCTGGCCCTTGGTACCTTTGCTTCACAAACATTTATCTCCCTCACATTTCAATTTAACAACTCATCCAGCATCCACTGCGCTTTGTCAGAAAACGCTTACTAAAACCCACCATCCTATGTGTGTGCACGACGGCTTCCTCACATCTCTACCCAACCCTCCGGCCCTAAGTCTCACGCTATGTCCCTTCATTCTACAATCTCCAACCAGTAGAAATAGTTTATCGTTATCTACCTTCTCTTTTCCTATTCATGTCTTCATGACTTTCATCATACCCCCCATTAACATTCTCAATTCTACAGACCACAGGCCAAAATGATATGATCTCTCCTTCCATCTTGACCATGCAAGTCCAGGTATCATTCTTGTAAATCAGTATTCTACTCCTTTCAGAAGGTGTGCTGCCCAGATCCGCTCACAGTACTCCAAGTGGGGTCTATCTAACCAGGGTTTTGTAGAACTGCAGCATAACTTCAGCATCCTTCTACTTAGAAAGGACAGCAATGTGTTCGCTTTCTGGATTATTTTCTGTACGCGTCCGTGACATTTTAAAGATGTATGCACCTGAACCCCCAAGTCTCCTTGGACACGCACTTCATACCATCCAGAAAAATACCTTGATCTGTCCCTTCTTGATCCAAAAATGAATCGCCTCACTATTGCTTTCATTCAAATGCTTTTGCCACAGTTTTGCTCATTGACTTAATCTATTAATATCCCCTTGCAATTTTATGCTGTCATCTACACAGTCTACAATGCAGCCTAACTTTGTGTCATCCACAAATTATGATATATGACTTTCTGTGCCATTATCTATTTCCTTAACAAATAACACAAATAATTGAAAGGATTGAACTTGCTGTGTTTGCTGACCCATTCTTCCTGCCTTAACCATAACGATACACTGTTGTATGAACTCGACTGGTGAGTGCAGATATTGTCAAACTCCCTTCACCTGACAAGCCCTCACCACAACGTTGTTGCTTTCAGGCCCTATCCACACCACTAGTTAGACGGTTGTTAGAAAACAGGGGAAAGCTGACATCGATCAGGGAAGTGTGATCATTGAAAGCGAGGCATCACTTGACAAAAGCCGCAGCTTGTTCTCTTTAATAAATGAGCTAATAATTGTTCATGATGTTTGTGAGGTCCAGAACTTGTGGTCCAAGTGGAAAAACAAGTTGTAAGCCATTCACGACTCTGATGTCATATAATTGCTTCCCTCCGAGAGTTGTTAAGCTGTGGAAGTTTCCACTGCAGAAAGCTGTTGCAGACAGTGTGTTCGACATATTGAAGTGGAAGGTGGAGGTGGCACTTGCAGCTGCAGCATTCGAGGGGTATGGCAGAAAGTGGGAAGGGGATACTGAAACTGCATGATCAGCCATGATAATATTGAATGGTAGTGCAGAACAGCTGAATGGCCTACTCCTGTTCCTACATTCTAAATTTCCTCTATTTCTGTGCGAACAACCTCAGGTGACTGTTTGTGTGGAATTTGCACATTCTCCCATATCTGTGTGAATTTCCTTCGGGTGCTCCAGTTTCCTCCCACAGTCCAAAGATGTGCAGTTTAGGTCAATTGGCTATGCCAAATTGCCCATAGTGCTCGGTGCATTAGTCAGGGGTAAATGAGGGTAGGGGAATGGGTCTGGGTGTGTTACTCTTTGGAGGGTTGATGTGGACTTGTTGGGCCGAAGGGCTTGTTTTCACACTGTACAGAATCTATAGGGAACCTAATCTAACAATCTAAATGCCCATAGTGTTCAGGGATGTGCATGTTCGTTACATTAGTCAGTGGTAAATATAGGGTAGGGGAATTGGTCTGTGTGGGTTACTCTTCGGAGGGTCAGTATGGACTTGTTGTATCGAAGGGCCTATTTCCACACTGTAGGGATTCTAATTCTAATTCTGAAACTGTGAAGGAGCAAGAAAACCTTCTTGGGTCAGTCTATCCAGCTATGATTTTCAGTTTGATTATGGTCTATCCACCTAAAGTGCTCATCCTTCCTTTGATTTAGATCGGTAGATGTGATCTATACGGATTTCAGTAAGGCGTTCGACAAGGTTCCCCATGGGAGACTGATTAGCAAGGTTAGATCTCATGGAATACAGGGAGAACTAGCCATTTGGATACAGAACTGGTTCAAAGGTAGAAGACAGAGGGTGGTGGTGGAGGATTGTTTTTCAGACTGGAGGCCTGTGACCAGTGGAGTGCCACAAGGATCGGTGCTGGGTCCTCAACTTTTTGTCATTTACATCAATGATTTGGATACGAGCATACGAGGTACAGATAGTAAGTTTGCAGATGACACCAAATTTGGAGGTGTAGTGGACAGCGAAGAGGGTTCCTCAGATTACAACAGGATCTGGACCAGATGGGCCAATGGGCTGAGAAGTGGCAGATGGAGTTTAATTCAGATAAATGCGAGGTGCTGCATTTTGGGAAAGCAAATCTTAGCAGGACTTATACACTTAATGGTAAGGTCCTAGGAAGTGTTGCTGAACAAAGAGACCTTGGAGTGCAGGTTCATAGCTCCTTGAAAGTGGAGTTGAAGGTAGATTGGACAGCGAAGAAGGCATTTGGTATGCTTTCCTTTATTGGTCAGAGTATTGAGTACAGGAGTTGGGAGGTCATGTTGCGGGTGTTCAGGACATTGGTTAGGCCAATGTTGGAATATTGTGTGCAATTCTGCTCTCCTTCCAGAAGGATGTTGTGAAACTTGATAGGGTTCAGAAAAGATTTACAAGGATGTTGCCAGGGTTAGAGGATTTGAGCTACAGGGAGAGGCTGAACAGGCTGGGGCTGTTTTCCCTGGAGCGCCAGAGGCCGAGGGGTGACCTTATAGAGGTTTACAAAATTATGAGGGGCATGGAGTGGATAAGTAGACAAAGTCTTTTCCCTGGGGTCGGGGAGTCCAGGACTAGAGGGCATAGTTTTAGGGTGAGAGGGGAAAGATATAAGAGAGACCTAAGGGGCAACATTTTCACACAGAGGGTGGTATGTGTATGGAATGAGCTGCCAGAGGATGTGGTGGAAGCTGGTACAATTGCAACATTTAAGAGGCATTTGGATAAGTATATGAATAGGAAGGGTTTGGAGGGATATCGGCCGGGTGCTGGCAGGTGGGACTAGATTGGGTTGGGATATCTGATCGGCATGGACGGGTTGGACCGAAGGGTCTGGTTCCATGCTGTACATCTCTATGACTCTATGACAAGTTTTTGTTCAAGTCAATTCAGTTTTATGAACTTCCATGTGTATTGCTTAGGTTACTCAAACCCAGAATTTTCTTGCTGAATTATTTCAGACCAACTGCCCTGTTGTCACTCAGGATACTTTATTGAATTGCTGTTTTTCTGTGCCAACTTCCAGTCCACTACTGCTGTTGAAGAGTCATAGACATTGACAATCTTTTAACCACATGTTTTCGTCATTTATATTTCTCCAATATACCCTTCCTGCTGATGATAATGACCTTGGATTCCTCCTTTTTGTCCTCTTTCCCATCCTCTATTTCTGGTGCACAGTTTGTTCTATATTGAAGACAGTCATTGTAGGATCAAGCAAAAATCACCAACATCTATAATACTGGACAAGACCCTGGATTTGTTCAATATGTAAAATACTGAGCAGAACTCTGGTCTCAGGCTGCAGGAGATATACAACAAAGCTAGCAGAATAGGGCTTTCTCTCTGGATCTATTGCTGAGCCTGGAATTCCAATTTACACCTCTTCTCCAAACGAACAATCAATCAAACCTAATACCGTAGACCAAGGTAAAAATCACATAACACCAGGTTATAATCCAACAAGTTTAATTGGAAGCACACTAGCTTTTGGAGTGTCGCTCCTTCACCACTACCACCTGATGAATGAACAACGCTCTGAAAGCTAGTGTGCTTCCAATTAAACCTGTTGGACTCTAACCTGGTGTTGTGTGATTTTTAACTTTGTACACCCCAGTCCAACACCGGCATCTCCAAATCATGGCTGTAGACCAAGACAGTCTTTACACCTTGGCCTACAGACAGGATGGGACCTGCAGGGATACAGCACTTTCAACTTCAATCAAAATCCATTCACATATACTCTTAACAATCAGAAAACCAATTAACTTCTGAAGGAACATCAGAAACACAAGGGAAAACACAGATAGGGTGCAAAGATAAGGGGCCCATAATTAGCATAACTGCAGGTTCCGATCTCACCTCAGGGAGCTATTGTCTGGGAGCAATTCCAAGAGCTAATTCAAGTGTCTATTTCCAAGGGCAATCTTAAAGAATAAACTGAAAGCAATCAAAGAACTATCAGACAACTTCCGAGCAAGACTTACCAAAACTGTTCCAAATCAGGGGAACCAATAGCAACCGACCATGACCAGCAGATTAAGAAACAAAAAACTCAAAAAACCAACCTACCTGGCCAACACCACAAGGCCTCAGACACACCCTGAGGTGAAAACCAAGCTAGCAAAACCAGCAGAAAGTAAAGAAAACCAAGTACTTACCTGATAGGTTGAATATGCACCTTACTGCATCAGCAGACTCAACTCAATATGAAAAGCTCACATAGTCTGAAGGTTTCATCTGGCTCTGGTTACGGTAAGCTGGAACAGCCAGGCATATTTCAAAACTGTGTTTTCCTCAATGGTGAGCTGAAACTTGCGAGACCCCAAACGTTCCAACCTAGTTAGCCTGGACAGGAAGGCGGGTGGTGACAGTGCATTGGGACCCCAAGGGTAAGAAGTTTGTTTAAAGTTTCTGGAATTAAAACTGTTGTTTTTAGATTCTAGTCGAGGACTGTGTTTTCTTGAAAAGCACAGCCAGTCAGGCAGCATCCAAGGATGTGCTTTTCCAGCACCACATTCTTCAACTCAGATCGCCAGCATTTGTAGTCCTCACTTTCTCCGAGTTTTTAGATTCTAAGTGTTTAATCTACCTAACAGTATATTTCACAATATTATTGTCCTCTGCATAGCTGATTGTGTCAATTTCCCTGACTATTGCATTTACCTGTATTTCATGTATTATACTTATCTTTTTGTATTTAATAAAACCCAGAGATTCTTTTGCCTTGAAACACCTATCGACTGCCTTCTTCAGTTCACACTCCTTTATTATGAAGTTGAAGGCGTGTACTATACCTTTAAGAGAGAGTGAATGCTGCTCTGAACTGAGCTGACAAGCACCTGTGCAATATGACTAGATTGCAGTCTCGGAATGTACTGGAAAATTGAAAACATGCATGTTGTGGCTGTGAAATAAATACCTGAGTCAGTTGCTGTTTTAATAACAATTCTAATGTAATCAGTTTAAATTATGCTCCGGGATACTAAAACCCAATCAAGTTTGAATTTATTGCTTTGCTAACATTGAACAAATGAGACGATCCGATGTTGGGGATGTAAAAATGCAGACATTTTGAAAACTGGAGACAGAGCAACTGCTATCAACACAGATCCAAGACATAAAGGAACACTCCCTATCAAAGGTACCTTTTCATATGAAACATATTCACAGTAAAAAGAAAGATGACAGTTTGAATTTATTGCTTTGCTAACATTGAACAAATGAGACGATCCGATGTTGGGGATGTAAAAATGCAGACATTTTGAAAACTGGAGACAGAACAACTGCTATCAACACAGATCCAAGACATAAAGGAACACTCCCTATCAAAGGTACCTTTTCATATGAAACATATTCACAGTAAAAAGAAAGATGACAAACCAGGGAGGTCATCAGCCTGAAGAAGCAAAACACCGAAGATGACAGCTGCTGTGTGGTTTTGAAATTAAGTTGATGTAATTTTAATAAGTGTTAGAGAGTTGGAGGCAGGTAATAAGCAAGTAAGAGAAAGGGGGGCTTACAGTTGTGAATAGTTGTTGCTTAATTGTCACTTTTCAAGTTCAAGAATAAATTGATATCATTTTCTTTAAATAGTGGGATTTGGGAGTTCCCTATCACCTCATGTTTTAACAGATTACGAGGTGATGTGATCTTTTCTGGGTTTTGGTTTAGTTAACAAAAGGGTTCACCGCTGTGACGTAACTGCTGTTGGGGGCTTGGGTCCGAGATTTGGATAGGTTTGGACAGGTTTAGACAGATCCAGTCTGAAATCTGGACAAATTTGAACAGATTTGGGGTATGAAAGATCCCAGCAGATTTAAACACTTGCCGATTAGTGTCCTAGATCTTTAAATAAAACATAGGTGAGACAATTTGTTTAATTTCAGCTACTTGTGGCTGGTTACATTAAAAATGAAGGAAATGGCTCTTAACATTGCTAAAGAGGTTCTGGGATTTGAAGCTACTTCCCAAATATACCAGGAAAGTTTAGAAAGACAGATGAAGGATATACTTTTAGAATTAACAAATAGGTTAGAATTGGGTTTAAACAGGGGCAAAAGGAAAGCTGAAAATTGTAATGGAGTTGGTCAAGCACTTGGTTGTATCAGAGAAACATAAACGTGCAGTAGAGTTAGAAAAACTTAAATTGCAATTGAGGCAAATGGAGTTAGAAGATAAAGAAAGGGAAAGAAGAGCGATTAACGAAAAAAAAAGGAAAAGGAAGGTTCTTAGCTGAGCAAAGAGAGGAAGAAGAAAGAGAAAGGGAGAAACAATTTGAACTTCAGAAACTGCAAGTTAGTCAGGAAAGTCAAGTTAACAGGACGGAGGTGAAGAAAAAAGGTAGTAATGTATACAAATACATTAAAACATTGCTACATTTTGATGAGGAAGATGTCGAAGCTTTCTTTATTTCATTTGAAAAATTGGCTAGGCAGATGGAGTGGTCAGAAAACGTGTGGGTAATGCTAGTTCAGACTAAGCTGGTAGGCAGAGTTAGTGAGGTATTTGCAGCACTGTCAGATGAGCAGTCAAGAGATTATGCAGATGTCAAACAGGGTCAGTTTTTAAATGGGAAACTTACCCTCCCAGCAGTCCCCTGGTCTTCACTCGCACTGCTCCTGCTGCTGCTGCAAAATGGAGGCCGCTGATTTCATGAGGTAAGACAACAATCCAGGGACATCTTCAGTCGGAAGAAGAAAGACACCAAAGACGAAATTAAGTTGATGTAATTTTAATAAAGGTGATAGAGTTGGAGGTTGGTAATAAGCTGTTAAGAGGAAGGGGGGCTGAGAGTTGTGAATAGTTGTTTAATATTCACTTTTAGAGTTAAAGAATAAATTGATATTATTTTCATTAAATAATGGAATTTGGGAGTTCTCTGTCACTCATATTTTAACAAATTATGACGTGAGGTGAGCTTTTCTGGGTGTTTGGTTTAATTAACTAAGGGTTCACTGCCGTGTCATAACACCTTAAGGCCAGTGTCTAGAACCAGGGATCTGAGGGTGATTCGAACCACTTAAAAATCAGAAAATAACTGATTACAAACCAGAACCCTCCAACATAAATATATGTGCTCATTGTTTCTGTTTTGTCCTCATCCTCCTGATAACTCCTCCTGTCTCTCCCTCTGAGGGGCTAATGGCTAATTTTAGTTACTCTCCACTTTTTATATAATGTTTTTGTATTCGCTACTTTCATATGATTTTGTTATGAGCTTTAAACTGGCTCTTTCCTGATTCATAAAACAATTCTAAATAACAGGTTTTCTCTTGTCTGTGCACCATTATAAGTCTCTATTGCTATTCTCAAAAGCCTTAGGAAGCCACAGAGCTATGATGGCAGCGAAAGCATCTAGAATTCCCAAGCAGTTAGGTAACAATTAGGCCTGACCAAAATACCAAAAGATTGCAAATGCTGGATATCAGAAACAAAAAGAGATTGCTAGAAAAACTCAGCAGCTGTGGTAGCACCGCTCCACCCCACCTTACCCCAGTTCCAACCTTCCAGCTCAGCATCATCCCCATGACCTGTCCTACCTGACAATCTTCCTTCCCACCTATTCACTTTACCCTCCTCTCTGACCTATCACCTTCATCCCCACCTCCATCCACCTATTGTACTCTTAGCTACCTTCTCCCAGCCCCACCCCCCTCCCATTTATCTCTCCACCTCAGAGGCTCCCTGCCTCATTCTTATTGAAGGGCTTTTGCCCGAAACGTCGATTTTCCTGCTCCTCAGATGCTGCCTGACCTGCTGTACTTTTCAAGCACCTCTCTCATCTTGACTCTGTGAAGAGTAAGCAGAGTTAACATTTTGGTGCAGTGGCCCTTCTTCAGAACTAATGATGAAGGGCTCTGGCCCGAAACGTCGATTCTCCTGCTCCTTGGATGCTGCCTTATCTGCTGTGCTTTTCTAGCAACAAACTCTCGACTCTGATCTTCAGCATCTGCAGACTCTCACTTTCTCCTTCTTCAGAACTAATCAGGTCAGAGTCTACTTGACTTTTGAGATCAGACAAGGTCATAATTTTCAGACTGGCACAGCCTGAAGCATCTGCTGTGTGGTTCTTAGAGTCTGGACTATCATCTCCTTTGAGACAAATGGCTGAGGTGCTGACTCCTAAGATGAGCAATTAGCATCACTGAGAGCAGCTGACTGAGAAAAACACCTTGTGGCAGGCAGTAAAAAGACAGAGCTAGATTCACACGAGCTGATTGGAATTTTCTGGAGGCAAGAGAGTTATTTGGTGAGTCTTTGCTAAATGTTAAGGTCTTTTCTCTTAAACTAATACCTCTTACACAAATTTGTGGTAAAGTTAATAATATATTTTGAAAGCAGCATAAGTCAGTAAATAATATGAATAACTAATTAAAATTCATTAAGGTTAGCTGTTTAGGTGATGTATCAAAGCTGCAGCATATGGGTGCTCCTGAACACCAATGTGAATAAAGGCCAACTTGTCAGCAGTAATTGTTTGAAGTTTAAGCAGTTTCCCCGAGACTATATAAGCTAAACTATTGCTGGTGCAAAGCATCTGGGAAAGTTTACTGGATTCTGTTTATGAGAAGGCAATCAGCGACATAGAATTAGAATCACCACAGTGTGTAAACAGGCCCTTCAGCCCAACAAGTCCACACTGACCCTCAGAAGAGGGTCACACAGACCTATTCCCATACCCTATATTTACTCCTGACGAGTGCACCTAGCCTACACATCCCTGACAATGATGGGCAATTTAGAGTGGCCAATTGTGGAAGGAAATTGGAGCACCCGGAGGAAACCCACGCAGACACCATGTAAACACCATGCAGGCAGTCACCTGAGGCTGGAATTGAACCTGGGTCCCTGGCACTGTGAGGCAGCAGTGCTGACCACTGTGCCACCTATTATGTCTACTGATTTGGTCTGTGGTCAGGAACTGGACAGTGTGACTATGAGTGAGACAATGATGGAGACCCAGTGGGCAGGAATGCAGAGGTATCAGTCTCTGCCAATGTCCAATAGATTTGAGGACTCTCAGCCTGTTTAGATGGGAACAGGGCTGCAGGGTAGATTTGCCAACTGACTGTTACATCATAATAATGGGGAGATCTTTAAAATTGGGGTGGCAAAAAGAAATTGATACTGTTCTCAGCAGCAAAGAGCAAGAATCCATACAGCTGTGTTGACTCTCAGGTTATCTAAAATTACAAAGATATCCTGATCAATTGCGTCAATACGCTGAAGATCAGCAGGTGGAGTTTAATTTGGATAAATGCAAGATATTGCATTTTGATTAAACAAACAAGGGCAAGACTTCCATAATTAAAGGTAGGGCCTTGGGTGGTATAGTAGAAAACAGACTAAATGGTTCAGGTACATAACTCTTTGAGTGTAGACAGGGTAGTTAAGGCAAAAGTGGGTACTGCAGATGCTGGAGATTAGAGTCAAGATTAGAGCAGTGCTGGAAAAGTACAGCGGGTCAGGCAGCATCAAAGTAGCAGGAAAATCGACGTTTCAGCAAAAGCCCATCATCAGCCTTTCCTGATGAAGGGCTTTCACCCGAAACATTGATTATCCTGCTTCATGGGTGCTGCTGACCTGCTGTGCTTTTCCAGCACTACTCTAATCTTGGTTAAGAAGGCATTGAGCATGCTTGCCTTCATTGCTCAGACCTTTGAGTATAAACGTCTGTTTCCCACTTTTACAGAAACACAGGAACAAATCCCAATTAAAAGGGTCTAAACGATAAGGTGCTGTGAGGGAAGGAACAGATGGAGGGAGTAGATAATGGTAAGGAAAGGATATGCCTAACAATGACCCACAGCAGGATGAGGTCAAAAGGCCTTGTGAGGCCAGAAATAAGCATTTTGTCATAGACAAGGCCGGAGAAGGCAAGAGATAAACAGGAGTAATGGGTACCGGTCTTAGGGAAGTGGAGGATGTAAACAGGGGAGGAGCAATGAAATATAGTATTGTAATTGAGCAACGATTGGTCAGGACTACTTAAGAAAACTAATTTTGGATTTAAATTAAGGGACTAAAACTGGGAAATTACAGTGGATTTCAAAATTGGGAACTGTATGCATTTTACATTTTAAATATTAAATACTGAATAAATGAATGTAAATATATAAATATATTTACAAGTTAGGAACAGGCTTTAAAGTTAGTCAAGCATGAATTGATGAATTGGTATTCGAAGTTATTGGGAGCTAGAAATATTGCAATATTTCTTTTAAAAAAAAGGGAAGAACGTATCGACTTATCCCCTTTGGGAGGAAACAATAGGGGACAAAGAGCTTGGGTTTATAAGTGCCCCCCTCACCAGTGGGGAGGTCAGAACATTTAAAAAGGAAATGAAGGTCCTGGTTGAGGATCCAGTAGGGTTGTCTGAACAAATTGATCAATTTTTGGGGCCCAGTCTGTATACATGGGCTGAGTTAATGACTATTTTGAAAATACTATTTACTGGGGAAGAAAGGGGACTTATACGGGGAGCAGCCATTAAAATATGGGACAGGGAATACCGGATTGGAGATGGGGATGCTGGACAGGGAGAGATGAAGTTTCCCCTCAGAGACCCCCAGTGGGAACATCAAAACCCGGAGCATAGAGAAGAAATGAGGGAATTGAAAGACCTGATTCTAAAAGCAATAAGAGAGGCAGTTCCGAAGTCGCAGAATTTGACTAAAGCCTTTGAAGTTAGACAGGAGAAAGATGAAACTCCTTCAGCTTTCTTGCAAAGATTAAGAGACTCAATGCGGAAATATTCTGGGATGAACCCTGAGGACCCAGTGGCACAGGATCTTTTGAAAGTACATGTTGTGACAAAGGCATAGCCAGACATACAGAGAAAGATACAGAAGATAGAAGGGTGGAGTGAAAAACCATTAGATGAATTGTTAAGAGAGGCACAGAAAGTGTTTGTAAAGAGAGAGGATGAGAGACAAAAACAGAAGGTGAAAATAATGGTAGCTATACGGTTGATGAGGTAGTTAAGAAAAGAATGATGAAGGGCTTGTGCCCGAAACGTCGAATTTCCTGTTCCTTGGATGCTGCCTGACCTGCTGCGCTTTAACACATTTTCAGCTCTGATTTCCAGCATCTGCAGACCTCACTTTTTACTTACAAGAAAAGAATGGAACCAAGATTGAGCAACCGGAGCAGCGGGTGGCAGCATGTAGGACAGAGAGAAAGGGGAAAGGGAGAGGACAAGGGGGAGCATTTTGATAGAGGGTTCGAGCGACAGGGGCAGAGATGGGGGTCTCCACAGGAAGGATGCTATTATTGTGGAAAGATAGGGCATTTTAGGTGGGAGTGTCCTGATCTACAAAGGGAAGAAAGGGCACTTCCGCTTATAAATTTTGATAACGAATGGGGTGTCAGGGGTTCCTGCCTTCAGGGACCCACCAGGAACCCTTGATAAACTTGAAGGTGGGACCCTATAGGGAAGAGGTAGTCTTCCTAGTTGATACGGGGGCAGCATGGTCATCGCTGAATTTTAAACCAAAAAAAGTAGAAATGTCAACACGGTCAATTACTGTTTCCGGGGTAAAAGGGGAGAGATTTACTGTTCCAGTATTTGAACCTATGATGATAGAAGGTCCTAAGGATAGGGTCACAGGGGAACTGTTGTACATCCCTAATATAGGAAGTAACTTACTAGGGAGAGTTTTAATTATCCTCTTAGGACTGGAGATTGGAATTCAGGAAAAAGAATTAGTTGTACAAATGGCGATGTTGACAGAGGATATGGAGAGAGAGAGATAGACCCTATTGTATGGGCTAGGGAAGGGAATCGTGGAGGACTACAAATCCCTCCCTTTGAAATAAGTTTAAAAAGGAAAGGGGACATTGTCTGTGAGCGACAATATCCCATTTCCATAGAAGGTAAACGAGGACTGAAGCCAGTAATTGAGGGACTGATTAGAGATGGATGGTTGGAGCCATGCATGTCTCCTTATAATACCCCAATCCTACCTGTGCAGAAACCTGATGGAACTTATCGATTGGTGCAGGATTTGAGAACATTAAATCGAATAGTATAGATCAGACACCCAGTGGTGCCAAACCCCTATACGTTATTAAGTAAGATCTCTCATTACCACAAATGGTTTAGTGTGATAGAATTAAAGGATGCCTTTTGGGCTTGTCACTTGGCGGAGGAAAGTAGGAATTTGTTCGCCTTTGAATGGAAAGATCCCAGGACAGGACGGAAACAGCAATACCGGAGACTGTGCTCCCCCAGGGGTTTACGGAATCCCTGAATTTATTTGGACAGATATTAGAACAAATATTGGAGAAATTTAGCAGCCCCAAGGGAACTACCCTGTTCCAGTATGTAGATGACCTCTTAGTAACAGGAAAAAGAAGAAAAAGAGTAGTAGAATCCACTAACAAATGATTGAATTTCCTGGGCCAGCAGGGACTGCGAGTATCTAAAAACAAATTACAATATGTGGAGCAGGAAGTGAAATACTTGGGACATTTAGTTAGTGAGGGAAAGCAAAAGATAAGCCCGGAATGGATAGAGGGAATAGTGGGGATGCCGCTGCCTAGGACTAAACGGGAGTTACGTAAATTTTTGGGACTCACGGGATATTGCAGATTGTGGATTGATTCCTATGCTCAAAAGACTAAGAAATTATATCTCAAACTATTAGAGGAGGAACCAAAATGTCTAAGTTGGGATGATGAGGAAAAAGAACTGGTTGAGGAATTCAAAAGAGATCTGATCCATGCCCCTGTGTTAGCTTTACCTTCCCTAGATAAGCCTTTCCACCTCTTTGCTACTGTAGATAAGGGAGCGGCTTTGGGAGTATTAACCCAGAGGTGAGGAGGAATGAATAGCCAGTAGCATATCTTTCGAAGCTATTGGATCCAGTATCCCAGGGATGGCCTGAGTGTGTGCAGGCCGTGACTGCCACTGCGAGTGGGGTGTCTAAAACAATATTGGAGCACATAATTCCCCGATATGGGCTAGTAAACCATATAGATTCCGACCAAGGAACTCATTTTACCTCTAAAGTGTTACAGGGGGTAATGAAAGGATTGGGAATTTCCTGGGAGTTCCATACTCCATGGCACCCGCCATCATCAGGAAGGGTTGAGAGAATGAACCAAACACTCAAACGGCAGCTCTCTAAATTGATAATAGAAACCAGACTCCCTTGGACCAAATGTTTACCTACAGCTCTCTTGCGAGTACGAACAGCCCCAAGGAAAGATTTGGGACTATCCCCCTAAGAAATCTTGTTTGTATTACCTTATCTGGGAACGAATGGAGAATTGCCAATTCCCAAAACTAAAGATTTGTTCTGAAAGACACTGGGCTTGTCCTCCTCTTTGTCTTTCCTCAGGAAACAGGGGTTATTGGCACAGACTCCACCCCTCGAATTCACCGTTCATCCCATCCGGCTGGGAGATTGGGTAAAATCATGGACAGAGACTAAATTGCAGCCGGACTGGGAAGGGCCATACCAAGCTCTTTTGACTACCGTAATGGCAATAAGGACGGCGGAGAAAGGCTGGACTCACTACACTCGGATCAAAGGGCCAGTGGAATCTCCAGTTGAGGAAGAGGTCTGGACAGCCGAATCAACGCAAGACCCGCTGAAACTCAGACTAAAGAGGCTTTGAGTAACTGATTATACAGTGGCGATGCGAGCGTGGGATTATTTCTGTAGGATTGTATATTAAGTCTTTTTGTGCTTCAGCATGATTTTTAGAATACTGGGAATGCTTAGAGTTATGATACTAGCTCTCTTAGTATTGGGATTTTGTCAAATATCATTTTCATATGTATTATTAACGGTTCCTGAGTCTGATAATCTACAAGTAATAGACGCCGATGCATGCAGCTTAGTAAATTGGGATGTAGAAAATCAGAGACAGTACCGCAGCTCTGAGATATATCTTAAGTCCTATGGGGATGGTCTTGGGGATGGTACTTGGTATAATGGTCTCGTCACTGTACACTGGACCCCCTTCTGACCAGCTCGCGATTGTCCCGATAAAAAGTGTAACCCAATATACCTGACAATAAAGAAAACCACATGGCATGAAGCAATTCTGGGGTTGGGGAAGGGGGGGAACCTATGAGATACAATTAAATGAAACATTTGGGATGGAAATTAAAGCAAACAGGAAGGATTTCTCGGGCTGTTGTTTTCGAATTAGCGTAGGACAGGGAAAACGGGCGGAACTACTGGATAATGAGATACAACCTTTCACTCCTCCTGCTGATCCTAAAGTAGTAAAAATTATAGAGATAAAGCTCTTGAAACAGACTATCGAAATAGAAACTGGGTACGGAGATGCAAATGCCTGGGTTGAATGGGTAAAGTATACTGTAAAAAGTCTGAACAAAAGCAATTGCTATGCATGTGCCTCTGGTAGGCCAGTGGCCCAGGTGGTTCCCTTTCCGCTCGGGTGGAATTGAGACAGGAAGGGCATGAAATGTATGATAGCCCTGTATCAGGATGAGACTGCATGGAATGATAGGAATTGTACCTCCCTATCTCTGATGTTCCCTTCCTTGGAGAAGAAAGATGCAAAAGTTCCCTCCACATTTTCTGCCGCAGTTGGAAATTACACGTTGTGTGTGCGTAGACGAGGTACAAGTCGGTCTAGAGATTTGGGGGAGCTGAAATTATGTACAGAGATTAAAAATGTTACCGAAACGGACAAGGGAGGGAACTACTCAGCACTAAAGGTTCCCCGAGCAGATCTGTGGTGGTATTGTGGAGGCAAAATATTGAGACCCACCCTACCTCCGGATTGGAGAGGGATATGTGCAATTGTACAATTGGCAATTCCATTTACCCTGGCATTTGAGAAGGAAAGGATAGTAGGGAAACAGGGAAGGGGTAAGAGATCACTGTTAGACACTTCTTTCGATGACAGGATTTATCTCGATTCGGTAGGAGTCCCTAGGGGGGTACCTGATGAATTCAAGGCTCGTAACCAGATTGCAGCAGGCTTTGAGTCAGCTCTCTTTTGAGGGGTAACAATTAATAAAAATGTAGATTGGATAAATTACATTTTCTATAATCAACAGCGATTTATAAATTATACAAGAGATGCGGTTCAAGGAATATCAGAACAGCTTGATGCGACAAGTAGGATGGCATGGGAGAACAGAATGACCCTTGATATGATTTTGGCAGAAAAAGGGTGTGTGTGTGATGTTAGGAGGAAGCTGTTGTACCTTTATTCCTAATAACACTGCACCTGATGGTTCAATTACTCGGGCCTTAAGAGGATTGACTACCCTAGCAGAGGAACTGGCTGAGAATTCAGGAGTAGACACATCTCTATGGGATGGCTTGAATCCTGGTTTGGAAGATGGAAGGGGGTGGTAGTTTCCATCCTTACTTCCCTGATAATAGTAGTCGGGGTATTGGCGACCATTGGCTGTTGTATCATACCCTGTATCCGAGGGCTCACCCAAAGACTGATTGAGACAGCCTTAATGAAACAGATGCCCCAAAAGGGAATCAGGCAGAGGAACTTTATCGACTAAATAATGAGGGGATGAGTGAGACCAAGATGGATGAAATCTCCGGTATGATGCTTGCGAATTTCGGGGGCGATGCTTAAAAGAAAAATGCAGAAGATAACACAATGGTAATTAAAGAAAAAGGGGAAATTGTGGGATATAGGTAAAGTAGTGTTACTTCTGCAATTATAATTGCTTATACAAAGTAAATGAACTCACACCAGTGTGTAACTGTTTCAGCCAAGAGCTGAGTCAACAAGAATAGAAACTATGTGGAGGAAATGCATAATTGTTTTTTTTTGCATTAGCTAAATATGTATGTAAGTAAGAAACAGAATTGCAAAACAATGGTAGAAATACAGGCGATGAGATAAGATGCGGTGAGGAGAGGCAGTTAAGCTAGATACGCCTGTACAAACAGTAGGTATAAACATCTGTTTCCCTCTTTTACAGAAAACACAGGAACAAACGGGTCTTAACGGTCTTAAAAGGGTCTTAACGATAAGACGCTGTGAGGGAATGAACAGATGGAGGGAGTAGATAATGGTAAGGAAAGGATATGCCTAACAATGACCCACAACAGGATGAGGTCAAATGGCCTTGTGAGGCCAGAAATAAGCATTTTGTCATAGACAAGGCCGGATAAGGCAAGAGATAAACAGGTGTAATGGGTACCGGTCTTAGGGAGGTGGAGGATGTAAACAGGGGAGGAGCAATGAAATTTAAAAAATATATAGGAACCAAGTTATATAAATATCGAGTATTCGTTGAATTCGGTGTGTGAGTCCCTTGCCTTGTACACAGACAGACAATGGACTTCACACCCTCTTGCAAGAGTAAAATAAAGGACACTACTAATTCAGATTTTGTCTCGGACTGAAATAATTGAAGTGTGTGAGCTTAGTTTCTCACAGCATCTATGTGGGAATGAAAGCTAAACTCACTGATGTGAATTGGCATATTACACAAGGTGTTAGGTTAGCAGAAACATAGAAACAGACAAGGGAGCCAGTGAAGTCAGTGGCATAGCTACTAATGTGACTGGATAGGTAATCCAGAACACCAGGTTAATACTGTGGTTTGAATCCCATATTTGCAGATGGGGATGTTTGAATTCAGTAATCATCTGGAACTAAAAGTTAACGTAATGGTAACCATTGGGCGGCACGGTAGCACAGTGGTTAGCACTGCTACCCTCACAGCGCCAGAGACCCGGGTTCAATTCCCGCCTCAGGCGACTGACTGTGTGGAGTTTGCACGTTCTCCCCGTGTCTGCGTGGGTTTCCTCCGGGTGCTCCGGTTTCCTCCCACAATCCAAAGATGTGCGGGTCAGGTGAATTGGCCATGCTAAATTGCCCCTAGCGTTAGGTGAAGGGTAAATGTAGGGGTATGGGTGGGTTGCGCTTCGGCGGGTCGGTGTGGACTTGTTGGGCCGAAGGGCCTGTTTCCACACTGTAAATAATCTAATCTAATCTAATTACTGATTGCTGCAAAAATATAGAATGTAGGGAAATAAATCTTGAAAGATGCCCATGTTACACAGGAGGAAGTGCTGGACATCTTGAAATGCATAAAAGTGGATAAATCCCCAGGACCTCACCAGGTGTACTCTAGAACTCTATGTGAAGCTAGGGAAGTGATTGCTGGGCCTCTTGCTAAAATATTTGTATCACGGGTGAGGTGCCGGAAGACTGGAAGTTGGCTAACGTGGTGCCACTATTTAAAAAGGTGGTAAGGACAAGCCAGAGAACTATACACCAGTGAGCCTGACATCGGTGGTGGGCAAGTTATTGGGGGGAATCCTGATGGACAGAATGTATATGTATTTGGAAAGGCAAGGGCTGATTACGAATAGTCTACATGGCTTTGTGTGTGGGAAATCATGTCTCACAAACTTGATAGAGCTTTTTGAAGAAGTAACAATGAGGATTGATGAGGGCAGAGCGGCATACGTGATCAATATGGACTTCAGTATGGCATGCGACAAGGTTCCCCATGGGAAACTTGTTTACAAGGTTAGATCTCATGGAATACAAGGAGAACTAGCCATTTAGATACAGAACTGGCTCAGAGGTAGAAGACAGAGGGTGGTGGTGGAGGGTTGGATTCAGATTGGAAGCCTGTGACCAGTGGAGTGCCACAAAGATCTGTGCTGGGTCCACTACTTTTTGTCATTTATTTAAATGATTTGGATGTGAGCTTAAGTGGTTTTAGTTAGTAAGTTTGCAGATGACACCAAAATTGGAGGTGTACTGGACAGCAAAGAAGGTTACCTCGGATTACAACAGGATCTTGATCGGATGAGTCAATGGGCTGAGGAATGGCAGATGGAGTTTAATTTAGATAAATGTGAGGTGTTGCATTTTGAAAAAGTAAATCTTAGCAGGACTTATAAATTTAATGGTAAGGCCCTGGGGAATGTTGCAGAACAAAGAGACCTTGGAGTGCAGGTTCATAGCTCCTTGAAAGTGGAGTCGCAGGTAGATAGGATAGCGAAGGTGGTGTTTGGTATGCTTTCCTTTATTGGTCAGAGTATTGAGTACAGGAGTTGGGAGGTCATGTTGCGGCTGTACAGGACATTGATTGGGCCACTTTTGGAATATTGCGTGCAATTCTGGTCTCTTCCTATTGAAGGATGTTGTGAAACTTGAAGCAGCTCAGAAAAGATTTACAAAGATGTTGCCACGGTTGGAGGAGGGGAATGCTATAGGGAGAGACTGAATAGGCTGGGGCTGTTTTCCCTGGAGCATTGGAGGCTGAGGGGTGACTTTCTAGAAGTTTATAAAATCAGGAGGGGCATGGATAGGGTAAATAGACAATGTCTTTTCTCTGGGGTGGGGGACTCCAGAACTAGAGGGCATAGGTTTAGGGTGAGAGGGGAAAAACATAAAAGATACCTAAGGGGCAACATTTTCATGCTGAGGGTGGTGTGTGTGTGTGGAATGGGCTGTCAGATGAAGTGGTGGAGGCTGGTACAATTGCAACATTTAAAAACGCATCTGGAAGGGTAGATGAACAGGAATGGTTTGAAGACACATGGGCTGGGTGCTGGCATGTGGGACTAGATTGGATTGGGATATCTGGTCGGTATGGACAAGTTGGACCGAAGGGTCTGTTTCCATGCTGTACATCTCTATGGTTCTATGTTCAATGGTTTCCCTTAGGTAAAGAAATCTGTCAGCCTTACCCGGTTATGCCTATGCGTGAATCCAGGCCACAGCAATATTATTGACTTTTAACCATCCTCTAAAATGGCTCTATCAAGCCACTCAAATCTAGGGGGCAAATAATTGTTGACAATAAATGCTGGCCCAGTCAACAGCACCCATATCCCATGAACGATTAAAAATAATTAAGGTACTCTTTCAGGACACTGAGAATAAGCATATCCTTACTATAAAGGGAAAACTCTAAATGGAGGACTCACTGACTGTGGAAAACTAAAGAAGTTAGGGAAAGAACTACACTTGAGGAAAATAAAACATATTACTGCCCAAAGAGGAGCAGCAGGTCGAAAGCTCAATCAGAATATAAAGAATAGAAGAAATGCAACACCTCACATTTATCTGGATGAAAAAAATGTAAACATAGATAACAAGGTAGTTTATACAGTATTTGAAAGGGAAATTAGTAAGTGCATGGGTAGTCATCCAAAGAGTGAGAATGAGTTACCAGGAGATAAGGAAATGGTGGATGAAATCATCAAATATTTTGTTTCTATCTTCATTATGAAGGATACAAAAAAAATTCTAGTGAAAGCTTAAACAGGAGGGAGGAACTTAGTGAAATTACAATCAAGAGAGAAACAATTCTACATTACTTGCCATGACTACTTCTGCTTGGATATTCAGTTCACAAAAATCCACCAAGATCATATGTAAAATCACCATTGATCCAGCTATAATTGCCTCTGGGGGGAAAGAGTTCACAATATTTATCCCGTCTTGCAGATGGAAGTGTTTTCTAATCTCCTGAAAGATATGCACTAAGACCTGGGCTCATCAACCAGCAGAAATACTATTTAATTAATTTCACCCCTACCTATCCAAATTCCAATGGATAAAGTCCTATCTTGTATCTTCTGCTACCCTTTTGTTGTTGTAAGTGATAATCTCCTTGTACTCCCCCTTGTCCCAATCCTGTTGTATCTCCCTTTGCAATAGATCAGCCATACGCCTTCCTCTCCTCCACCTGAAATCCACTGACATCGCTGAAACTCACCTGTACTGTGTTGTCTGGCTTCACAAATCTAAATTGCCAAATCAACTAAAGAATTGATAGTCTATATCTAATCCAAACATGCAAACTATAAAAAGGTCCTGAGAAGTCAGGTTGAGAACCACTGTTAGAAATAGAGCCAGCATTCCTTTAGCCCCAAATTATTTTCTTAACAGATCCATGTAAACTTAATGGAATATACACAGGGACCCATAGGTAGCTTCACAAAAGGGGAATCATGTCTAATTTTGAGCAGGTAATTAGCAGGACAGATAAAGGGAAACCAGTAGATGCAAAATATTTGAATTCCATAAGATATTCAATAAGGTATTTATGTGAAGCTTTTTAATGTAACAGACCATTGTGATGGTGGTAGTATGTCATTTTGGATAGAGAATCGACTAATTAATTGAAGATAGAGAGTCGGGATGGGGGCATTTTCAGGATGGAAACCTGTAACTTGTGGAATGCCATAGGGATCAGTGCTAGAGCCATGATTATTTACAATCTTTATTAATGACTTAGTTGATAGAAATGAATCATGTGGACAAGTCAATAGGCAAAAACTTGGCAGATGGAATATAATGTGGGAAAATGTGAGGTTCAGGTTCGCATTTTGGCAGGAAAAGAGGTGTTGAATAATATTTACATAGAGACTTGGAAGATAGTAGCAGAGTTGGCCATTTGACCCGTTGAGCCTGCTGTTACGTTCGATATGGTCATGGCTGATCATTGAGCTCAACACCTGAATCCATCCCTCTCCCCATAACCTTTGATCCCTTTAATCACAGGAGCTATATCTACCTACTTTTTGAAAACACATCATGTTTTAGCCTCAACTACCTTCTATGGTAGTGATTTCTACAGGCTCACTCATCTCTAAGTGAAGAAATTTCCTTATCTCAGAATTTAAAGGAAAAGACCACAAAAAGCTGCAGCAAAGGGATTTAGGAATGAGTCAGTGTGCATATATCACAAAAAGCTAGCAATCAATTTCAACAAGTGATAGGCAAAGGGAATGGAGTATGAAACTAGGGAGTTCTTTCCTAAACTATTCAAAGCACTATAAAAACCACACCTAGAATACTGAACTGTTTTCACGCCAGATCTAAGGAAAAATTGACTGATATTGGAGGCAATACAGAAAAGTTTCACTAGGTTGATCCTGCATTTGGAGGGATTTTCTTATGAGGAGAGATTGAATAGGTTTGGCTTGTAGTCATCTTAGTTTAGAAGAATGAGAGGAGATCTTACTGAAACATACGAGTCATGCAAAATGGAAACAGACCCTTCAGCCCAACCAGTCCATGTCAACCACACTGCCAAATGTAGTCACATTACCGAAAGGATGTGAATGCTTTGGAAGGGTGGAGAGGAGAGTCAACAGTATGTTGCCTGGTATGGAGGGCACTAACTATGAAAACAGGTTGAGTAGATTATGATTACTTTCAATTGAAAGACAGAGGTGGGTGGGACCTGACTGAGGTCTACAAAATTATGAGAGGTATAGATAGGGTAGACAATAAGAAGCATTTTACCAGAGTGGGAGTCCCAATTACTAGGGGTCCTGAGTTCAAGGTGAGAGGGGAAAGGTTTAAGGGAGATATGTGCAGAAATTTCTTTATGCAGAGGGTGGTGGGTGCCTGGTAGAGGCGGGCATAATAGCATCATTTAAGATTATCTAGACAGACACATGAATGGGCAGGGAGCAGAGAGATACAGATCCTTAGAAAATAGGCGAGGAGAAAGTGAGGACTGCAGATGCTGGAGATCAGAGCTGAAAATGTGTTGCTGGAAAAGCGCAGCAGGTCAGGCAGCATCCAAGGAACAGGAGATTTGACGTTTCGGGCATAAACCTGAAGAAGGGCTTATGCCCAGATCCACCACTTCCACACATGAACCACTCTGTGTAAACAAAGTTTCCCCTCATGTCTTTTTTAGGTCCCTCTCCTCTAAACTTAAAAGTATGGCCCTAATCTTTCCACCTAGAGGAAAAAGAGACTTGCCATTCACCTTATCCATACCTCTCATGATTTTATAAACCTCAAAAAGGTCACCCTTCAACCTTCTACACTCCAGTGAAAAAGGTATCCAGTCTCTCCTTATAACTCAAACCCTCCATTCCCGGCAGCATTCTGGTAAATCTTTTCTGAACCTTCTCCAGTTTAATAATATCCTTCTTATAAGAGGGCAACCAGAACTCCAGAAGAGGCCTCATCAACAACCTTTACAATCTCAACACGCCATCCCAACTCATATACTCAAAGGTCTGAGCAATGAAGGCAAGTACACTGAACACCTTCTTAACCACCCTGTCTACATCTGACGAAAACTTCAAAGAATTATGATCCAGATCTCTCTATTCCAAGATGCTACTTTTAATTATATAAGTCCTGACCTTATTTGTCTTACCAAAATGCAAGACCTCACATTTATCCAAATTAAACTCCATCTGCCACTCTTAAGTCGATTGACCCAACTGATCAAGATCTCTTTGTAATCTTAGACAACCTTCTTCGCTGTCCACTAATTTCGGTGTCATCCACGTACTTTTCGTTGCAAAGATCCATGCCTTCTATATTCTCATCTAAATTATTTGCACAAATGACAATCAAAAGTAGTTCCAGCACTGATCCTTGGGAACACCGCTGGTAACAGGCCTCCATTCTGAAAAACAACCCTCCAACAACATTCTCTGTCTCCTGCCGTTAAGCCAATCTTGTACCCAACTGGCAAGCTCACCATGAATCCCACAAGATCTAATTTTACTAATTAATCCATGTGGAACCTTTATTGACGTCTAACTAACAATGTCTACCACTCTGTCCTCATCAATCTTCCTTGTTACTTTCTCAATAAACCCAATCAATTTGTAAGACACTAATTCCTCACGCAAAACCATGCTGACTATCCCTATTTATTCTTTGCCTCTCAAAATGCATATAAATCCTATTTTTCAGAAACACCTAGGATTCTATGCAAGGTTGCTCTCCTCTCTGGGCAATCTTATCTGTATCTGTGGGGTATGTAGCTCTTTGGTTCTGTCTCTCCACTCGTGTGTCGCTTTATGTATGTTTGTATCTCTAGGTGTCTTTAGGTAAGTGTGTTTCATGGTATCTGTTGTTGTGTGTGTGGGACTGTTTCTTTGAGCATCTCTTGGTATAAATGTGTCTATCTCTGAGTGTGTGTACACCTGGGTTAGACTGAGAGTCTCTAGATGACTTTGTGAGTGTGTGTACCTCTGGGTGTGTTTGTCTCCGGCTGGATTTCTCTCTGGGTGGGTGTTTGTGTTTCCAGGTGAGTGTCTCTCTGTTGAGGGGTGTATGTCTCTTGGTGAATATCTATCTGGGCGTGACTGTGTATCAGTGTATCTCTGGTATGTGTCTCTCTGGGGGTGGGGGTGTTTCTCCTGGGGGTATTCTGTCTCCAGCTGAGTGTCTTTCTGTGTGTGTGTGTGTGTCTCTCTGGGTGTGATGATGTGTGTCACCAGATGAGGGTGTTGTTGGGTGTGAGGGTGTGTCTCTAGATAAGTGTACCTCTGGGGATGGGGTATGTGAGTGTACTGCTTGGCGTGGGGTGTGTGAGTATGTCTCCAGGTGTGTGTACCTCTGTGGGTGGGGGTATGCGTGAACTGGATGAGTGTACCTCAGGGGTTGGGGATTGTCTCTGGATGAGTGTATCTCTTGGGGTGGGGGTATGAGTGTGATCTGGATGAATGTGCCTCTGGAGGTGAAATATGTGAGTGTATCTTTGGGGATGGGGTTATGTGAGTCTATTTCTTGCGGTGGTGGTGTGTTCATGACCCTCTGGGGGTAGGGCTGTTTGCATTTATCTCTGAGGATTGGTGTGTGAGTGTAGCTCTACGGTTTGGGGTGGGATGTGTGAATGTGCCTCAGGAGATGGGAGTGTGCATGTACCTCTGGGAATGAGTATGGCATGTGAGTGTTCCTCAAGGGGTAGGGGTGTGTGCATATACCTCTGGGGGGAGGGGATGTAGGTGTGTACCTCTGCGGGGGGATGGTGAGGTATGAGTGTACCTCTGGGGGTGGGGGAGGGGGTGGCTATGATCCGGGTGAGTGTCCCTCTGGGGGAGGGGGTGACTATGATCCGGGTGAGTGTCCCTCTGGGGGTAGGGGGTGACTATGACCCGGGTGAGTGTACTTCTCGGGGTGGGGGGGGGGGTGACTATGACCCGGGTGAGTGTCCCTCTGGGGGTAGGGGGTGACTATGACCCGGGTGAGTGTCCCTCTGGGGGTGAGGGGTGACAATGATCCGGGTGAGTGTCCCTCTGGGGGTGAGAATGACGCAGTGAGTGTCCCTCTGGGGGTGACTATGACCCGGGTGGGTGTACCTCTGGGGGTGGGGGGTGACTATGACCCGGTGTGTGTCTCTCTGGGGTTGGGGGTGACTATGACCCGGTGAGTGTCCCTCTGGGGGTGGGGGGTGACTATGACCCGGTGAGTGTCCCTCTGGGGGTGGGGGTGACTATGACCCGGTGAGTGTCCCTCTGGGGGTGGGGGGTGACTATGACCCGGTGTGTGTCTCTCTAGGGTTGCCTTTCCTTGTCCTTACCGTCCATTGTTCCCGCCCATGTCGCCGGCCCGGCCAAATCCACCAATAGGAACCTTAGTCTGAATCATCCAATCCGGAGCGAGGCTGACTTCCCACCAGCCAATCGGCTACCAGGACCGGCAGTTTGAACCGAGAGACCGAGCGGGAACCGTTAGTGGCGCGAGAGACCGACATTTACTGCCAGACGGACATAAATATTATATATATATATATATATATATACACACACAGATATTTATAGGGAGATACTCCGAGACAGAGATCCACACACACCCCTCCCCGTGACTGGCCTACACCGACCTCGGCTCCTGCCTCCTCCCGTCCGAGTCCGCCCAGGAGCGGCAGCAACTGGCAGTTGTCACCCGGAATGACCACGAAGGAGAATTGGGACCCACAGCGGCTCGGGAGTAATAAGAGGGTAAGGGGGGGAGGGTGGGGGAGATGGGGATCGGGCCGGGAAGTTTGGGACGATGGGGGTGAAGAGGGACGCGGTGTTGAGCGGGAGAGGAGTCTCTCCGCCGAGTCAGGGCGGGGGTCGGTCTAAATCAGGAGTTACGGATGTCTTTTGACTCTTTCCCTCCTTCCACAGACATTTACTCCGAATAGATTGTGCAGTCCGAAGCCTTGTCTGAAGAAGCAGCTGAGCGGATCGTTCATTCCTGCATCACCGACCGCCAGTTTCTCAAAAAACATGTCCAAAGTTGCTACTGTGGTACCACAGACAACAGGTACGGTAGTGGGTTTACCTGCGCCATCACCCACACGTTCATATCAGCTACACAAACCTCGGTAAATTCACATACGAAACGTCGACTCTCCTGCTCCTTTGATGCTGCACTTTTCCAGCAACACATTTTTCAGCTCTGATCTCCAGCATCTGTAGTCCTCACTTTCTCCTGGGTAAATTCACATACGATTTAGTGATACTGGGTATTTTCACATGGAATACAAAACATTTTTGCTTCAATTGAGCTGATTGAGATTGAAGCAGGGTATGCGAGAGATTTAGTGCTTAACTGTAATGTGGGTTCTGTATCTGAAAGCAGTTCTGACTTCCACTCCCAGTAGGATAAGTACACCCCAATGTTCTTTGCATTGCAGCTCTCTCCTACTCCAACCATGTACCATTTGCATATATTGGAATGATTTACAAATTGATATTCAAACTGTTTGTGTACTTTATGTATGTATCTTCCTTGGCCATCAAGGCCAGGAATAGAACTTTAACTTGTCAATTTCTAGCTCAGAGACCCGACCATCACTCACTACCCCACAAGATATTTCCCTTGAGTGCTGTCTGATTCAGGAAGATTCTTGTGACATGAGCGTTGTACTTCCTCCAAGGCCAATGCAAGGTTGCAAGAATGATATCTGGCAAAATTTAACATCTATCTCCAATTTCAAATTAACTACTGATCAAGCATCCACCGTCCTTTGTGGGAAAAGAGTTCCAAACATCCACCACCCTTTCTGTGTAGAAATGCTTCTTAACATCACTTCTGACCTTCATGCTAAGACTGTCTCTTGTTCTAAAACTTGCAATCCATGGAAATAGTTTAACTACCTCTGTGTATGTGTTAATATCTTGAAGACTTTGATTAGATCATGATTAACCATTTAAAATCTAAATCGGATCATCCTACTACCTCTGTCCTAGGTCAGATCAGTCCTTTAGCCTTTTTAAATTAGGTCTGTTTTCTATAGAATTCAGAAGGTTAAGGGGTGATCTGATCAAAGTTTTCAAGATGTCAAGAGGAAAAAATTGAAAGTAAAAATAAACAAACTATTTGCTCTGGTTCGAGAATCTAGAATGTGGGAACATAGTCTGAGAACTAGGGCCAGACTTACTAGGAGAGATATTAGGAAGCAGTTCTAGACACAGAGGGTGTTACATAAACTTCTTTTCATGGACCCAACTTCCCTTAATCATCATTAACTTTTTTGACTTGATCCTGCTTTGAAAGATCAAACAATAATGTTCAAATTAATTGCCAAATTAATGTTCAAAGTTCAGTCATGCTTGTTAGGAAATGTTGGCAACTTCAATGGTGTTTGGAAATGCAGAGTATTGTTTTCTGGTTTATGATAGGCAGATGATCCCTGTGAAACTTAATTTGTAATTTTTGAGAAGGTATCAGATGTAGTGCAGTATACCTATGGATGTGTATATTGACTTTCAGAAGGGCTGTTAATACTGTTGTGGATTATGGAACCTAACCCTATTTTGGTTAAGAAATAGTGACATTAAGTATGTACTCTGGATGTAACAGGATGTGACATCTGCCAAATCACTGAATTCTACGCTAGGATCTCTTATTTAAATTACTTGGAAGTGAGAACTATATATTGATGTTTTGAAAGTTAGGTGGCTCAGTAAATTATCTCGATGAGAGAAGAAAGTTACAATGGGACATTAATAGATACTTTCCCCACAAAGCAGGAAGGTAGGTAGCTGGATGTTCACTGAAGATGAAGCAGAACAAGGATTTATATTACAGATGTCAGATTGACAATGCAACTGAGAACTAGGCTGAGCTTTTTACTAACACTCTCTTTTGTCTCTTATTTCAGAGGTTATAAGATGCTGCCAACTAACAATTGAGAATTTAAATGTCTCTTGCAAACATATAAGTAGTAAAAGAGCAAGGTTGGGGCCAATTTAGGTACCAAAAATAAATACCTCTGCTTTGAGCAAACAGCATGTCTGAAGTGCTGAGTTTTTTTTTACATATCTTTACCAAGAAAGAGTGCCATATTTATAGTAAAAGAGATAACTTAAATGCATGCTGGTCTGTTTAACCTCTAAAGGGAAAGATTGGTTACAGCACAGAAGAAGGCCATTTGGCTTGGGCTGATCTTCTGAAGGAGTGATTCATCTGGTGTCATTCTTTACAGCCCTGCAATTTTCTCTTCTGTTTTGCAACTGACCCTACTCCACCACACACTGACAGTGCCTTCCAGATCCTAACTATTGGGTAGTTACTGTGTGAAAAATTGTTCTTTCTCCATATCTCAATTGTCTTTTTCAAATCCTCATAGTGTCCTTCAATTCTCAATGCATCCACTGCTGGGAACAGTTGCTCCCTTTCTATTCAGTACAGGAAATTTGAACATCTCTACTGAATCTCCGCAGATTTTCCTTCTCTAAGGATAAAAGCCACAACTTCTCCAATTAATTTATGCAGCTGAAATTCCTCATCTCATGAATCTTTTTCTACGCCCATTGTAATTCCTTTGTATCCTTCTAAAGGGTCATGCCCAGTATGAGTAGTGAAAGTCTAATGGAAGCTAAACCAGTGATTTATACAAGTTTATTATAACTACCTTTCTGTACTCCTATGTCCCTATTTTAGAAGTGTCATGATTCTATATGACGTTTTTAACTACCCTCAACCTGCATTACCGCTTTCAATGATTTGTCCTTTGTTCCTGTAAGCCCATTAGAATTGTATAACCGTATTAAACTGCACCGCCTCATTCTACCTATTGAACTAAAGCACTGCGTTTCTCCACATTAGATTTCACCTGCCACATGACTGCCCATTCAGTCAGGTTGTCTGTCCTCTGGGAGAATGTAAATGTGTCAGAGGCAGTTTAGAGAACACTTACTCGGCTAATACCTGAAATGGATGAGTTGTCTTATGTGGAAAAGTTGGACAGGCAAACTTTGTATCTCCTGGAGTTTGACTCAGAGGTGACTTGATTGAAGCAAGATCCTAAAGGGTGTTGAGATGGTGGAGATGGAAAAGAAGTCTCCTCTTGTGGGAGAACCAAGAGCTACAAGATTGGTATTTTAAAATATAAAATGTCGCCAATTTAAGACAGATGAAGTAACTTTTTTTTTCCCTCAGTCATGGAGTTGATAAAAGCAAAATTGATTGTTTTTGAGGCAGAAATGAATAAATTCCTATCCAGCAACAGGTGAAAGGTTATCAGCAGTAAGTGAATTTGAGGTTACACATTCCCAATCAGGTCCGACAGATTTTACAAATGGTACAACAGGCTTGCGATGCTGGATGGTATTCTCTTGCTCCATGCTCATATATATTCAAAATCGAGTTAAATAATAGAAATAATGTGCATGATTATGGGAAAGAGTTGGTGAATGGTACTGAGTTTTTTTAATTTTAAAATATAAAAGCAGAGTGTTGCGGCTTCTCGAAATCTAAAACAAAAATAAAGTGCTGGAGAATCTGACAATCTGGCAGCATCTGTGGAGAAAGAGAAACAGTTGACGATTCAAGTCTAATATGTCTTTTTGGAACTCACCAAATTATGCTCAGTCAGAGAACTGGTGCAAATAAGAAGTGCTGGATTTTGCACCTTAAGAACAATTGTGCAATTCTGTACATTATCCTCACAGTTACAATGCTTCCAAAATTAAGTTGGATCCAAAATTGGCTTTGTTGTAGAAGACAGTGGTGATAGGTTGGAGGCCTGCTACAAGAATCAGTGCTGTGTCCCTTAATGTTCGTGGTATTGTGAATGATACAAAGATTGGGTGGCTAGTTAAATGGGGAAGAAAGTCTTTAGTTACAGGAGGATATAGACTGATTAGTTAGATGGGTTGATAGATGGCAGATGGAATTTAATTCTGATAAATGTGAAGTGATGCATTTTGGAAGAAGTAACAAGGCAAGAGGGTATTCAATGAATGGCAGGACACTAAAGCTCAGATTTTGGAGTGCTTGTCCACAAATCCCTGAAGGTAGCCGAGCAGATTAATAGGGTTGTTAAGAAGGCAAATTGATATTTGCCTTTGAGTCATGGTATAGATTATAAGATCAGGGAGGTTATCTTGGAGCTGGAAAGGACTTTGATTAGGCCACGCTAGAGTACTGCAGTTGAGGAAATATTTTCTCACCTAGTAGAAGACCACCGTTCATCTCATCTGTGACTGGCAATTCTTGGACCATGACATTTTGTTTGTCCTAATCATGTCAGTGACACCAGAAGGAATACATTGCAAAAGCATAATGTTAAACCAAGGTGAGTCATCTTCTCGATTTTAAAGGCTTTATCACTTGCAAATGTTCCATAATAGGCAACCAACCGCTCCCAGTAATCACCTCCCAACCCTGCCAGGTTTGGGTCTGTACTCCAGTACTTTACTAATGTTTACTTGTTGTTGTAAGGCTCGTTCTAACGACTGGATTAAGTGGCCTGCCTGGGCATCATTGTTAGGTAATCTCTCCTTCGAGTCCTCTTAACTACGGACTGGCCCTGCACCACTCTAGCCTAGCTGTTTGTGCTACTTGGTAACTTCAGTGGACAGGATCATACAGCAAAGAGCAAACAAGTCCAGAGGAGTGGAAATATATATCTGTATTGTCCTTTAGACATATTGAGCAAATGGGGCCAGTTTCTCCTTGCGGTCAGGGACTTGGTTCATTATAATTTCTTGAGGTTTTCAGGGGACATAAACGTTGAAAGAGGGTGATTAGTTGGCATTGGCAGCCCTAGGGTTCAGAGTTGGCCCTTGGTTGAGGAAGGTCCAGGATGCTCGTCGCCGTGATTTTCTGATATGAATTCGGTGACTGATACTGGACCTTTCAACTTTAGAGTAAGGGGGAGGTTTAGAATCAGGGGGTGTGTGGGGACTGTCAGGAGATATTCAGGGCTCAGTGGGATAAAATCCCTATTCCTCATCCCTATCAGTGTCATCCTCTTCTTCAAATAGTGTTGGTATGCCAGGCATAGGCTCGGGATCCTGAGTAGACTTTTGATTTTTTTTTTACAGCTGTTGCTTTAACCCTTTTTTATTATTTTCCTCAGCCTTAGTGACCTTACACTGTTTCTCCCTGTTCCCTTTTTTCACCTCCCATCTACCCATTCACACTCAGCTTTTGATGTCGCTGGGCTTTTGGGAGTTCCATCTGCTGTACATATCTCTACTCCCCATCACATGCATTATTCCTCCAACTCGCCAATGAAATATCTTTTACTGTTGGCTTTATCTTTCCATTCTTTATTAAGTAATTTCCACTTTTTCTTAATTTTTCTTTCAAATTAGGTTTATCGCCAGTTCACAACAGGCCATATCCCAGGTCCCTAGTTTCCTGACCTATACAGTGGGTACAGAATCAAGTCTTAAATGTCATATACTGAACAGAAAAACTTTTTAAAATAAGTTGATTAAGTATTATTCTGTCCTAAAATTTTCAATTGAACAAATACATCTCCTGTTTTGGCTGCTGATCTTTGTTCATGCCCACTGTTACAATTTCTCCAAGAGTGAACTTTCTTTTGCAACCTTTGTTTTCAATTCTTTAAATTTTCCTTTTTGCATTGTCACTAATACATTCAATTTGAACATCCAAGACCATTCATGACTCCATGCTATCCAGAAATAGCTGTGTATTCAAGAATTTCTGAAACATAACTCCAACAATTAGATTTTCCTACTTTTAAGCTAACTTATCATGTAACACAAAATCAAACTGGTTACAGCACAGAAAGTTATTCAACCTGTTGTTTCAATGCCAGTTCTGTGTGTGAGGAACACAGCAAATCTCACCCTCCCTTAACTTTAAAAATCACACAACACCAGGTTATAGTCCAACAGGTTTAATTGGAAGCACACCAGCTTTCGGAGCGACGCTTCTTCGTCAGGTGATTGTCCTTCATCAGATGAAGGAACGTCGCTCTGAAAGCTAGTGTGCTTCCAATTAAACCCGTTGGACTATAACCTGGTGTTGTGTGATTTTTAACTTTGTACACCCCAGTCCAACACCGGCATCTCCAAATCATCCCTTAACTTTCTTGTCTTGCTCTGCTTCCTACACTTTCCCTCATTGACTTTACTTGCAGTTGGCGATAGACGTACAATGCTCAATTTGTTTTAAGGGATGGTCTAGGTGAACGTTAATCATTACAGCCATGCCTCAAATTAACCATGAGGCAATGACACAGATCACTGACAATGTGAACAACCAAATGAAATTGCCAACTAATTCTGATTTTATAATTAGGGCTAATACAAATGGTTTAAAGTATATTGACTATTATAGTCGTATTTTCGAATTAAGAGACAATAGACAATAGGTGCAGGAGTAGGCCATTCTGCCCTTCGAGCCTGCACCACTATTCAATATGATCATGGCTGACCATCCTTGAGATGGAAAGGGAACAAGTGGCTGAGACATTTCACTGTTAATTAGAAATCCATTTTATACCAAATCCACAAAGCATTCTGAACTGTTGTAGGTCTGATTTAGACCACTGACACTATAATTTAACCCTCATTAATTCCACAGATTTTAAAAGGCACCAAAACCAGAAATGAAAATTAATATGATCAAGCCCACATAGGAAATGAATATTTTCATGTCTGTGAGCACAAACGTACTAATTCATAACCTTAGAGATAATTGATTTATCATGCCTGCTTTTACATTCACAAAAAATAGGACAAATTCAGAACTGAATAAAATGTTATTTACAGCATAAAATGTATCTTCAGTTAACCAAGTGACTAAACAATAAATATTATACTTGCACGTCAACCTATCTGAAAGGGTCAAGAAGCAATCATTCTCCATAACCATGTATAATGGCTGAAATCCCTACACCTTAATCCCACAGCAGCAGACTACTTTTTCTTTCTAGAGAAGGGAGAGTTTTTTTTTAATAGCCAAGAGAGATTTTTATTATGCTAACATCACCGTTTATAGATCTACAATAGCACTTACATGGGCAGGTGTCTCTGCATCTCCTTCTATAACCAAATATCATTCAACGTCACCCTCACATCTTCTTTGGTTTTTTCAGATTTTAGAAAATTTTACCAAAATGTAGTTAAAACAGGATTGCATTTCAAAAATTTCAATTTTTGCATTGTACACTTACAATGAGAAAATTGTATCATCAGGAATTAAAGAATAGCTTACCCGTTAAACTACTATTTGGAATTTCACTCTGGCCAGACAATAAAATTCCAAATGTGATAAATTCTAATTCAAAGAGCATTTTTACCGATCTTTACAACCCAATTTTTAAAAAAAAATTAGCATTTCCTGGCAGATTTTGCTTTATACTAGTACTGATGATTAGTTCCTCAAAAGGACACTGTTAACTGTGTATGACCCAAATTGATACAGGGACCATCTGCATTTTCAAATTACCATTGATTTCCAAAATGTAGACTTAAATCAAAATGTTTCCAGATCTCTAGTTCCGGGGACAAAAAAAATCAAATATTATACAAGACCCCATGTAAACATCAACAAACAAAAATACATTCAAAACAGACCACAAAGAGTTAACACTTAGTTCAGTGAACGCAACATCAAAAGCTGTTGTCTCTCGCCCTTTTGGTTTCCTTTGCCTTTTTGATATTTTTCAGAATTTCTGCCAATTATTTTGTGACTGCAATTAAAAGTGCCACCAGTTGGAAATGGCTTCAGTTCTTTGTGTCTATTTCAACCATTTGTTGAGGAAGTTTTTGTTTTGGAATTGGGCCTGTAATGCACATATATATTAAAGGTGTTCCCTTCTGAGGGTACACCTCATGAGAGAGCATGCAGACACAGACAATTGTGCAATCATTCAAACTGGATATCCTTTAATTTCTTTATTACAATTTACTAAGTTGCCCAATTCTTGCACACAATTTACCAGAATGTCTAATTTTTCTGAGGGGCCTCTAATCCCTATAAATCACTTTCCTGATTAGATATTCTCTCTCACAGCTACATAGAGGGACTGTCCCATTGTTTGCAGTAGAGTAAGAAGTCATAAGATACAAATTTCAACCAGCCACATCAATACTATGAGATGAGAAATTTACCAAGCCCACTCTCCTGTTTCTATTATCTCATAATTTCAATTGGCCATATCAGATAGAGGAAGCTCTCTAACCCGAATAGTCAGATAGTGGCGACTACTTCCCTGACTGGGGTCCCCGGTCCCGATTCTTTACCTCAGGAACAATGCAGAATAACTAATGTCACCCTGCAGCAACCTAGAGCAACCTCCATTTTTTTAAAAAAAAACCCTTCTTACTTTATAATCCTGGTCTGGGTGGTTTGTTCAATTCCTTCAAGGCACCAATCTCATTAGGTGAGGGGCAAATCATCTGTCCAAACACAAGGAGTGGTCGGAGGTAAAATACCTCTGGACGCCCTACCACTCTGTTATGCTCGATACAGACTCTCAGTATTTATTCAGTCCAGAGAAACGTTCCCTATGTTGGCAAACGAGTCATAGCACCAAAATGTTGACCCAAAAGAAGTCTCAAACCACACAAGTTTCAATTTCAACCAACTCTTTATTTCAGTTAAGCCGGCAAGAGATCAAGAGTCTATGGTCCAGAGTATCAATCAACGTATCTCTGGATGGACTAATAATAGATCTCTGATCTCTAGCTTAAAAGCAGTATATTTTATAGTCTTCATGGGCATAACAAATTTACTCTCTCATTCCCACGTGATTTAAGGTTATTACCTCTAGCAGACTTCTTATAAGTAAAACGTAGATAAAGCAAGCTGGTTAACAATGTTCTAGTGATCAGACTAATCATAGTACTGGGAAGAAACATCTCCAAGGTTATGCAGAGACTTCTGCATTCTTGCAATTCATGTTCTCACAGTTACTGTGATTGCAGGTGCCATTTTGAACATGAGGCCAATTATTATTGCAAAATAGAGACTTACAAAATGGAGACTTTTAATTGTTGATTCCCCAATACTTCAGTCCCCTCAGGGTACCTTCACCTTCAGCTCCCTTATCAAAGCTGTCTCATTAAACATTGCCATATCTGGAATTGCCTGTTTCCCATGAGGCTCTATTACAAATTGCCTCAAACATTTTGTAGATGTTCTGCACATTCCTTTTCTTGGGATCCACTACCAACTTAATTTTTTCTAGTTCACCTGCATATTGAAGTCTTCCCCCAAGATTAATGTAATAGTGCCTTTCTTACGTGACTTTTCTGTCTCCTGATTTATTTCCTTCGCCTGACGACTACTAGGGGACCTATACACAACTCTTGTCAGAGTCTTTTTTCCTTTGAGTTGCTTGCTCTACCCTCATTCTACAATTTCCAACCCTATTTTGTTGCTTGTTATGGATATTTTAAAATTTTCATTTCTTAGTAGGAAGGCAACTCCACAGCCTTTGCCCATTGTCTTGTCCTTTTTGAGAGGACACATTTATCCTTGGATATTTAGTTTCCTTGCAACCACATCTGTGATACTTATCAAATTTCAATCTGAGTTACATGTTCATGTACCTTTTTTATTTACTGAGCACATATTAAGTAAATCACCCATCAGCCCTCCATTGGAAAACCCTCCCATCTGCCCCACCCGGTTGCCCCCTTATCTGCTGTGCCTGAAGTTAGATTCCTGCCCCTTTCCACATTCTGTGCTATTACCCATTCTGGAAACTTTAGTAACCTCACCTGAGGCTAACATATACATCCATAGATTTGGATGCACACACCTATTTTTAAAGTCCCTGTGACTATCCTATTTGGTCTTTCCACTTGTATCCTCATTCAGGTGGAGCCCATCCTAATGGTATAGTTGTGCTATCTCAATAATATGCCAGTACTCAAGACATCCCTACAATGCAACATTGTCCAGTTTAATGTTGAAGATTAGATTTTTGAAAGTTGAAATTAAACTTGTGCACTAGGTCATCCACCCACAAGTTGTCAATGTTCTTTTTAAAACAAAATGTTGCATGGAAAATCAAGTTACATGGTTTTGATCCTTTCTGCAGCACTGGGATCTGGAGTTCAAAGAGTACTGGCAGAACCAGAAAATCAGCAGCAGTTAGTTAAGTGAGTAACCTTTTTTCTGTTCAGTATGAATTCTGTTGTTTCTTTGGGAGAGCTGTGATTAATATCTTATATTGATCTTTATTCATCTTTAGCTACTGAACAAGAGTTATTATACATCAAAAAGCAAATAAGTTGGCTGTTGCTTGTTTCAGGATGTTCTAATAACATGAGCTATTCTATTACCAAAACCATGTACTTCCTGAAATGCATCATACATGAGGTCACATACACCATAATCTTTAATACATTTGCCAAATCCACAGGAATTGTGCTTTATTTTTCCAGCAGGCAGTGCTTTGAATAGTGATGCAATGGTGGGACACCTGGCTAGTTTTTCTCTCCTTGAATCAAAACTGCAGAGACTAAATTACACCATGCTTGATGGTGGTTCTTGTACGTAGGTGAGTCATAGAGTTCTACAGCAGGCAGACTAAAATGTCCATCCACGCTAATCCCATTTATCTGCACCTAGCCTATATCCTTCTAAACCTTTCCTATCCACGTATTTGTCGAAATGCCTTTTAAATATTGTTAATATACTGGCCTCAACCACTTCTGCTGGCAGCTTATTCCATATGTGTACCAACCTCTTATTTTTTTTGTAAAAAAGTTGTTCCTCCGGGTTTCCTTTTTATTCTTTCCTCACTAACCTTAAACTGGTGCCCTCTAGTCGTCTTCTCCCACCCCTGGAAAAAGATTAGATTCCCTATAGTGTTGAAACAGGCTCTTCAGCCCAACAAGTCAACACTAGCTCTCCAAACAGTAACCCACCCAGACCCATTCCCCTACCCTATATTTACCCTGACTAATGCACCTAACACTATGGCCAATTCACCTGACCTGCACATCTTTTGGACTGTGGGAGGAAACGAGAACACCCGGAGGAAACCCACGCACACATGGGGAGAATGTGCAAACTCCACATAGTGGCCCGAGGCGGGAACTGAGCCTGGGTCCCTGGCGCTATGAGGCAGCAGTGCTAACCACTGTGCTGCCCTTGAGTGCCTTTACCATGCCTCTCGATCTTATACATTTCTATAAGAATTCTCTTTCCCAACCCCAACCTGTCTTCTAACACTTGAAAGAAAACATCCTAGCTTGTCCAACCTCTCCCTATAACTCAGACCCTTGAGTCCTGGCAACATCCTTGTAAATTTCAACTGCACTCTTTCCAGTTTAATAATATCCTTCCTATAGCAAGGTGACCAAAACTGAACATGTACTCCAACTGCGGCCTCACCAATGTCCTGTATAACTGCAACATAACCTCCCAACATCTACACTCAATGCCTTGACTGATGAGGGCTAGTGTAACAAAAACTTTCTTCATTGCCCTGTCTACCTGTGACTCCACTTTCATAGAGTTGTGTACCTGAACTCCAACATCCCTCTGTTCCATAACACTTCTTAGGGCCCTACCATTCATCATGAAACTCCTATCTTGATTTGACTTTCCAAAATGCAAGCTCTCAGACTTATCTATATTAATCTCCATTTGTCATTTCTCAGCCAACTTACCCCAGCTGATCGAGGTCCTGTTGCAATTTCTGAGGACCTTCCTCACTGTCCACGATACTACCTATTTGTGTCATCTGCGAATTTATTAATCATGTCTTGTACATTCTCATCCAAATCATTAATATAGATAACAAACAGCACTGACCCCCAAGGCATTCCACTAGGCACAGTCAACCAATCTGATACGCATCCTTCCACTATTACCCTCTGCTTCCTACCATCAGGCCAATTTTGAATCTACATTGTCAGCTTCCCCTGGTTCCATACAATCTAACCTTCCAGAACAGCCTACCATGTGGAACCTTATCAGAGGCCTTACTGAAATCCATATAGACTACATCGACTGCCTTGTTCTCATCAACCTTCCTGATCACAAAGAACTCAACAAATTTGTGAGGCATGATCTCCTTGGCACAAAGCCATACTGACTATTCCTAATAAAACCATGTCTTTCCAATTGCATCTATATATTGTCTCTCAGAAACTTCTCAAGTAAACTACCTATTACAGGCTTACTGGTCTATTGTTCCTAGGTTTTTCTTTGCAGCCCTTAAGGGCATAATATTCGCTACCCTCCAATCTTCTAGGACCTCACCTGTATCTAAAGAGGATGCAAAAGTATCAGCCAGAGTCAATGTAATACTTTGAATAACAGGTAGCTTTTGATTTGTTTAGACCAGGCCAAGATAAGACATTGTGGTAGGTGAATCGAAATGGGATGGGATAAGTAGGTAGCCCCACTGGTTTATTTTCCCTGGAGTCAGTGACTTGGATAAGTTTTCAGTAGTCTGAAGTGACTTATGCAAATGGTCAGAATTCTCATTATGTTCTAATTGAAAACAAATAATGACATTTGAAAGATACAGAGCTGAAAATGTGTTGCTGGAAAAGCGCAGCAGGTCAGGCAGCATCCAAAGAGCAGGAGAATCGACTTTTCGGGCATGAGCCCTTCTTCAGGATTCCTGAAGAAGGGCTCATGCCCGAAACGTCGATTCTCCTGCTCTTTGGATGCTGCCTGACCTGCTGCGCTTTTCCAGCAACACATTTTCAGCTCTGATCTCCAGCATCTGCAGTCCTCCCATTTGAAAGATACAGGTCAAGTTTTGCAGAATAAGAAGTTACCATTGATTTAGGTACTGCCACATCTATGTGCAATGTACTACAACATCTGAGAATCATTTGAAATCCCCGTATTTTGGATGCCACAAATCTACTGAATTATCCTGGTTTTAAAAACTCTCAAATGCAGGAATTTATATAAAAATGTGCTTTAACCCAGTCTTTATCTGAGTCTTTTGATTTTTACTTTTAAGTCCCTTCACCTCTTTGCTCCTATTGTAGTAATCGGAGTCCCATACTAAATAAATGTCTTTGAAATCAGAAGCTGGTCCATCGATGACTTTGATATTGGACGTCCTCTTGGAAAAGGCAAATTTGGAAATGTGTACATGGCTCGTGAACGGGAAACTAAGTTTATCCTGGCACTGAAAGTGCTTTTCAAGTCTCACCTTGAGAAAGAAAACGTCGAGCATCAACTCCGAAGAGAGATTGAAATTCAGTCTCATCTCAAGTAAGTCGATTTTTCTTTTTTTTGTAAGTAAATGTTACTTGCCTTTGCTGCTTAAAGGTTTTGTCCTTTCTGCAAAAATAATTTTTATTTATTTTATAAAATCTGTTCTTCTATTTAGGAGGATGCCATTCAGCCTCTTAAGCCTGTTCTGCTGTTGCTGATCTGCATTTTATCTCCATTTATTTATTATGTACTATTCAGTTGACCAGCCTCCACACTTTTTTGCGGCGGTGGGACTACTTCAGCGAGTGATCCTGGGCTGTACCCTTTGGGGCATCGTTACTGACTACAAACGGGCACCAAACATTTTGTCTCTGGACTTTATTCTCTGTTCCCGGCCACATAATTAACTGACAGTTCTCTCATTCAACATTTACAGCTATATGGGAAAACGAAATCGCACAACTGAGATCATGATTTATTTTTCTATAAAGTTACCAAGTGTTTTGTTTGTATCTGAATATATAAATCATCTTTTTCCTTGTAAAATCAACCAAAAAAATGGATCTGCACAAATCCAGTCATGAAGCTCTGAGTAAGTTTATCAACACTGTGAAACAAACATTGTTTCTCATATACCTATTTGAGAAACAAAAGGTTTAGGATCTGTGACGATTGGTTATTCATTACTAACCGCATTCTATGTGCATATTTTTAAATTTCAGGCATCCAAACATATTAAGACTTTACAACTATTTTTTCGATCGAACAAGAATTTATCTAATGTTAGAATTCGCTCCTCGGGGAGAGTTGTACAAAGAGCTGCAGAAACGAGGCTGCTTCAGTGAACAACAGAGTGCCACTGTGAGTGAACATGAATAAATGATATACATTGCGAATTGAAAAGTTTGTGTTTATAGTATTTGTATTTCTGTTGTCTCCTGATGTTTTGAACCTCCGTAGTGCTAGTTATTTAGTTGCAGGGAGGATAATGAGCACCAATGGGCACAAATGAATGTTTTAAGACTTGGAGTAGGTCTTTCTAACATCTCCCTGTCAAGTTACAAACCACTTACAATAGAACCTTGATTATCCAAACGAGATGGGGAGACGGTAATTTGAGTGCCGGTTATCCGGCAATGCATGTCCTAATGCCATTTAACCGATAACTGATCTGTTGTAAACAAATGGTAATTTGAGTGTTGGTTAGCAAACGGTTCTCGGTTAGCAAACATTTGTTATCTGTCAATGAACACCATAACGCTGTTTAACTGATAACTGAATGCCGAGTTGCCTAATGCCATTTTTATGGGACCTTGTGATCATCTTTGGATAACCCAGATTGTATCGTACTGCAAAATGTCTAACTTGCAACAGCAGATTTTAAGGTTCTCCCTTCCAAAATAAACTTCACATTTTCTCACATTATACCCTATTTGTCAACATTTTGCTCCATTTATCAATTTAGTTATCTCTCCCTCTTTAAACTGTTTGTTTGTATCTCTCTTGCAACCTACCTTTTAAACCTATTTTTGACATCTGCAAAGTTGGCTACAGTACATTCCCTTCCTTCCTTCAAGTCATTAATATTTGTGGTCCCAGCACCATCTTCTGTGGAATCCCACTGGTCACAAGTCACCAATCTGAAAAAAAATCCCATATCCCCACTCGCTGTTTCCTGCCAATTAGCCAATTCTGTTCTATCATTACCACCAACACCATGGGTCTTAACTTATGACTTGATCTTTGTCAGGTTCTTTGAACGTCTTCAAATACAACATATCTACTGATTTTTCTCCACTACCCACTCTGGATGTTTGAAGTATATTCACTATAATGAATGATGCAGAGTAGCTGTTTCAACTCCTTTGCCATTTCCTTATTCCCCAAAACCATCTCCACAGATTCAGTTTCTAAGTGGCGTTTGTTCACTTTGACACCTTTCTTTCTTATTTAAAGAAGCTCTTACTGTCAGAGTTTTTATATTCCTCTCTAGTTTGCTCTTGTGTTTTTTTTTTGTCTTTTTCTATCTTTTTAGCCGTCTGCTAGATTCTCAATTTTTTTTTTAATCCCAGTCTTCAGGGCTACCACTGACTTTGGTTTCCTTTCTTAACTCTCCTTTCCTGGTTAGCCATAGTTGGTTTATCTCTTCCTTTTTACTGGGTTGAGAGTCATGAATTACTTCAAACGTCTACCACTGATAAATTAGCAGCAATGACCGTAAGCAATCTGCCCAGTTCACTTTCACTCACTCAAACCTCATTTCATTGTGATATGGCCCAAATTTCACACTCAAACTGAATATTACATTCCTCATGCTATGATCACTATTTCCTTTTACTTGGAGGTCCTTTATTAATCCTACCTTATTACCCATTACCAGATTCAAAATAGCCGGCTCCCTGGTCAGCTTAATGATACATTGCTGTAGGAAAATATCCCTAATGCACTCTGAATTCATTGTCACAGCTACCCTTACCAATTTGATTAATCCAATCAACATGAAGATTAAAGTCACTCATTGCTCTATTGTTTTCATATGCTCTTATTGATTTTTATAGCCTTTCCTACAGAATGGCTACTGGTTGGGAGTCTGTACAGTACTCCTACGTTCTCTTTTCCTTGCTTTTTTTTTTACCTTCACTTAAATGGACTCCACATCTGAATCGAGATCCACATCTGAGTCTAGATCATCTCTCTCAACTTTACTCATTACATTTTTTTTTAAACAGTGCTACCTCATCAATCATAGAGACATATAGCATGGAAACAGACACTTTGGTCCACTCATCCATACCAACCCAGATATTCTACATCAATCTAGCCCCATTTGGCCCATATCTCTCTAAATCCTTCCTAGCCTCCTCCTTCAGCTCCAGCAGCTCATTCCATACACACGCACCATACTTTGTGTGAAAAAATTGCCGCTTGTGTCCTGTTTAGATCTTTCCCCTCTGACCGTAAACCTATGCCCTCTAGTTTTGGGTAAAAGACCTTTACTATTTACCCTATCCATGCCCTTCATGTCAGCAAGCATCCTCTGACGCCGATTCAGCCTCTCCCAGTAGCTCAAACCCTCTGACCTTGGCAACATCCCTTTCAAGTTTCACATTTTTCCTATAATAGGAGACCAGAATTGAACACCGTACTCCAAAGGTGGCCTAACTAATGTCCTATGCAGCCGCAACATGACATGCTGATTCCTGTACTCAGTGGACTGACCAATAAAGGCAAGCATACCAAACGCCATCTTTACAACCGCAATTCCACTTTCAAGGAATTATGAACCTGCACCTTAAGGTCTCTTTGTGTGGCGACACTTTCCAGTTTCTTAACATTTAATAATATAATTCCTGTCCTATTCTGCCCTCCCAAAATGGAGCACTTCACATTTATCCAAATTAAACTCCACCTGTCATTCTTTGGCCTGTGTACCATCTGATTAAGGTCCCATTGTAATCTGAGGTAACCACCTTTGCTGTCCACTACACCTCCAATTTTGCAGTCAACTGTAAACTTCCTAACCATACCTGTTATATTCACATCCAAATCATTTTATCTGAATGACGAAAAGTGGTGGAGCCCACCAGCTTCCATGCCTCCTGTCTCCCTGAAAGGTCAAATACCTCTGAATGTTATGCTCCCAATTTTGATTTCCTTGTAACCGTTTTTTTCCTTATTTGCTATGAGAATAATTCATTTAGCTTGATTTGCACTGTCTGTCTCTCTATCTCTTTGTTTCTTCATATAAAAGCCTTTAAGTTTGTTCTGTTATTAAATTTCCAGCACATTTATGGTTTCTTGGTACAGTATGACATTTCACACGGTCCTGTTCCTTTTTTTTTGTATTTTCTGGTAATAATCCCAATCACTAATCTGCATTCCTACGTTCCCCTTTACCTTTTTTTGAGTTTTGTAATTGCCCATGCACCTGAACCCACCCACCGACTGACAGACACTCACTCACTCACTCTAGTCGCAGCATGATTGAAATGGAGCCTATCCCATTAGAACAGACCCCTCATTCCCCAGTACTGGTGTGAGTGTCCCATAAATTCAAATCTGCTTCTCTCAGACCAGTCTTTAAGCCAGGCATTTACCTCGTTTTAAATTTGTTGATTCTGTGCCAATTAGCTCCTGGCTCAGTTAGTAACCTAAAGAGTTGTGTTTTTTTTTGGCTCTGCTTTTTAAAATTTTTAGTCCGTGCAGAACCTCTCTTCTAGCTCTCTTTGCCTACATGGATCGCAACAACTGGATCTTTTCCCCTCTCAAAGTTCCTCTGCAGCCCAGATGAAATCTTGAACCCCGGCACGCAACCCAGTCTTCAAGACTCTCAATCCTGGCCATGGAGAACAGTGTCCATTCCCCTGACTATATTATCCCTAATTACGATTGCATTTCTCTTCTGCCCCTTCTTGAATGGCTCCCTGTATCACACTGCTATGGAAAGTTTACAAGCTCAAGGACTGAGGCTCCTGAAGCACTGCCTCTGCGATTTCCTCTACCTGCCTTGCTCATAATCATACTCTCTTGTCCTTAACTACCTCAAATTCAATCGTAGTCAAGTGGTCTGGCTACCTCCTGAAAGTGAACTCTTTTCCTCTTCCCTGATGCGTCAGTGTTCAAAGTTCAGATTCGAGCTCAATGAACATTCGCTACACACTTACAAGGGACCACAGTGGGCTCTTCATCAGGCTTAGGCCCGAAACGTCGAATTTCCTGTTCCTTGGATGCTGCCTGACCGCCTGCGCTTTTCCAGCAACACATTTTCAGCTCTGATCTCCAGCATCTGCAGTCCTCACTTTCTCCACCACAATGGGCTCCACTAGTTCTGGTGCCTGGCCCTGCACCTCTATTTTGTTTACTTTTTTTTTGTTTCTTTTGGTTTTATTCTGTAAATATTTCTCCTAATTACTCTCCATCTCAAAGTAACCCAAAATAGTAAAGTTAGCAGCAATTACCAACCAATGAACTTAGTTTTCTTGTGTCCATATCACTGTTTGCTTTATGCTTTGCTTCATTTTATCCTGTTAAAAGACCTGTCAAACTGAGAGCCAAGAATGCAAAAAGCACCTCTTTCTTCTGCACCATATTCCCATGCTGCTGCAAAATCTCTAAAGTATATACTCTGGCTGTGCCTCTCTCCTGAGGTGATCTCTGCTTCCTCATCATGCAGACCTTCCTTCGCTTTTTACAGACTACCTCTGCCTCTGATTGAGACCCATTGTAATTTTTTTTTATTGTTGTGCCAGAGCTTTAACTCAAAAGTATTCACTGGATTACAAACCATCTTCCACCTCAATTAATTTCCAAATGGTGGCTGAATTTGACATTGGTCATAATGGTGCATTTGATCTGCCTTATATTCCTGACTACAATCTGATCATTTTATAAAAGTGTTATTTCACTTTGCTTGGAAGAACAGAAAGTGGATTGATGCGGAATCTTTTTTTTTGTTTCTTTTGAATATTGCAGTACATGTTGGAACTGGCAGATGCTTTGCTTTACTGTCATTTAAAGAAGGTGATTCACAGAGACATCAAACCAGAGAATCTACTGCTTGGTCTGCGTGGGGAATTGAAAATAGCTGACTTTGGCTGGTCTGTGCATGCTCCTTCATCCAGGTTTGTGTGAATTGTCATTTATAGTGATCAATTTACAAATGCATAATAAATAGCTGGTCATTATCATGTCCGGTGACAAGACTGGTGTTCTGTGAGCTGTATGAATGTGCAGCTATGTAGTGATCAGGAATGTACTAAATAGGGAGCAAGCATTTTGCATACATGCAATGTTCCTTTTTATGTTGTATACTTATTTAGCTATCTTAAAGGAACTGCACAGTGCAACCAGCTGGTGTGTCTCAGCACCTATTGCAAGAGAGAGGAATAAATAAGTTATACTTTCATGGATTGATGTTGGTAAAACCAAAAATACTTCCTTTGGCTCAAAGCAACATCTCCAAGAGGATGGAAGTCTTTGCCCTATTTGGCACTGAGCTGAGTTCCTATCCTACACCTGATTTGTCACCTAAAACCTCTAATCTTACACAGGTCCTCATTTCATGCCAGAAAAGTATAACTATCCATCACCCTACCTGCTCTCTGAGTCTAAGCTTCTCTAGATCACAACTCTCTGTGGTGTAGATAACCCGCATGACCATTTTCTCTTTAAAAGTTCTAAATTTTAATTGAAGACCACAGGGCCAAAACTTTTAATGTCATTCTTCTCTGCAGATGCTGCTAGACCAGCTGAACATTTTCAGCATTTTCTATAAGTTGTGATTCCCAGGAACTGCTGTTTTTCTCTTTCCGGTTTTGTTCTGGTCAGGCTCAGCAAGGCTCCTATATTCTAGTGAATGATTGAAAGATGTGCATCCTTATTCGGTTCCTTCCAAGTATTTTTTTTTGTCAAACTGTAATGATTTCTGCTCATACAGACTACTTGTTCTCGACTCCTCAAACAATGGGGTAATATGCTCACTCCCAGGAACTCTCTCAAAATCCTTGTGTCTTAGAATTCTCCTTCTCTGCTTTTCAAAGCTTTTTATCTGACTTCACTTTCCCTCTTGGTGCCAGTAGTATGATGGTAAACCTGAATAGGAGTTTAAAAATGTATTTCATTTAGGTCAGATATCAAAGGTGTATTTGAAGCTTTTGCCCAGCATGTGGTTTAATCTGATGTGAGGAAAAACTCTCTTTACCAGTAACCTCTATCAATGATTCAATCATTGACCAATAGCAGTATTCGGACATTGGATTTTACTTGCAGTAAAGTCAGAGTTGACGAGTCGTTTCCAGGTTTTGTCTGACCTTTGATTTGATCAATAAGGGATGGCACTGCTGCCTCACCGCACCAGGGACCCTGGTTTGATTTCAGCCTTGGGTGACTGTGCAAACTCCACACAGACACTCCGAGTCTGCATGGATTTCCTCCAAATGCACCAGTTTCCTCCCACAACCCAAGGACGTGCAGGTCAGGTGAATTGGCTATGCTAAATTGCCCATAGTGTTAGGTACATTAATATGGGGTAGCGGAGTGGGTCTAGGTGGTTACTCTTAAGAGGGATGGTGTGGATTTGTTGGGCTGAAGGGCCTGTTTCCATAGTGTAGGGAATCTAATCTAATTTAATTTAATAAATCAAATCCCTGCAGAAGAAAGACTTTATGTGGCACTTTGGATTACCTGCCTCCAGAGATGGTGGAAGGGCGTTTGCATGATGAAAAAGTGGACTTGTGGTGCTTGGGCATTCTGTGCTACGAATTCCTGGTAGGACACCCTCCGTTTGAATCATCATCTCACCAAGAGACCTACAGGAAGATCTGTAAGGTAATCGGTTATCAGTCGAGATTTTAATAATTTTAGGTTGTTCATTTAGAGGTCAGTTATGTCTAGTGATACATTTGGAGCACTGCTGTTCTGATGCTTGTGAACACCCTGGTCACCATCTTATTAGCTCATCAGTAAGACTGTGCTATTTGGGTGTGTTGTTTACAAGTCCACTATTGCTGTATTTTCAGCTGGTCCTCAAACTGAATCAAATAACCAACACATGAATTTTTTTCCAGGTTGAAATCCATTTTCCATCCAGCATGTCAGATGGTGCTAAGAGTCTGATCAGCCAGTTGCTTCGACATAATCCAGTCCTGAGACTTCCCCTCAAGGGAGTGATGGAACATCCATGGGTGAAAGCCAATGCCCGGAGGCTCCTTCCACCAGAATGTACAGCCAGTGGTGAGAATGAAGGACCTCACTAACCCTGGGGATTGCTAACGTGTATGCAAGCCATGTAATTAGCAATCCTCACGTGTAAATATACAACTGTTTTATACTCCATATCTTTTCTCTACCCTTGATCCTCCCTTGGTCTAGTTTCAGCTGTTTGTGCTCTAAAGTTGAAGCTGACCTTTTGAGAATGTAGTATCAGTCTTCACAGAAAAGTTTCAGGCGCTTGGTGGAACACCGATCTTGAATATTGCTGAAGATTTTAAATTTGTCCTACGAGCATAAGATTCAAACAATCTCAATTTTATAGTACATGGGAAAAGTGTGGCAATTGGTGACTAGTTTCTTGTCAGCAACATTCAAATAATTTGGTTCTTGTTTCAAGTTCTTGTTTTAACATTTTTCTTAACTGTTGAGTGCCTTGAGTTCTTTATTGTAAATCATGTTCCTCATACTGGCATTCAGTCTCAGCTTTGTGTTGCTTTTGTGTAAATGAGTGAGCAGTTCTGAAGCAAATCCAATGTGTATGAAACATGTATTTACTGCTTCAAGAGAGCTGATTTGAATTCTGCCAGACTCAATTAGTTTGGGAATTGTTTCTCTTTGCTGTATGTAGTCACTAAATAAACTTGACATTCTGTAGAAAATTCACTAAAGTATTATAACATTTTTAGTCAGCAGTCTATGGCTGTGGCTCTTCTGAAAACAAATTAATATTCTAATGGTCACTAACTTCCTGCTGTTTTTTTTGCAAATAAAAATATCCTGAAATTACTTGCCTTTGTAGCTTGATCTTCCACACTGTCGATGGAACTACCTGTACATGTCAAAAATTGAGCTTGGTGCAGTAGCATTGATGTAACAGATGTGTAATATCACCTATTTTAAAGTTGTGGATCAATTTGGCATTTAAAAACCATGGCAAAGGCTTGAAAAATGTTTGTTTCCAAACTAACTTATTTGCATAATTCTATAACTGAGACTCCATTTCTCTTTATCTTCTAGCAGACCTCTTATGAGGTTAACAGCTACATTTTAAGGATAGATTGTTTTGCTAATTTTAAATAGACAAATGGCTGGAGGAATTAGGTCTTGTAGTATCTGTGGGGAGAGAGGAGTTGATGTTTCAATTTCCTGGGCTTTCAGCTCCCTCATGTTACAATTGTTTTTAGATTGCTGCATATCATAGAACGTAAAACAGTACAGCACTGAATATGCCCTTCAGCCCACGATGTTGTGCCGATCATTGATTCTCATGTGAAGTAAACCTAATGTACGAACCCTCAAATTTCTGTGGCCATATGCATGTTCAGTAGTCTCTTAAATATCCCCAATGACCTTGCTTCCACAACTGCTGCTGGCAACGCATTCCATTCTCTCTCAACTCTGTAAAGAACCTGCCAAAGGTCATATTGCATCTTTTTAACATGTAAATATTTGAGGTGCTTCATAAACTTACACTATCAAACAGTAGACAGCTACCTGTGCACTTGATCACAGCAAGTATGTAGCAGCATCCTAAATGAAGAGGTATGGGCTTGGGATAACTTCAGAACTTGCCATTGAAGACGAAAAGGAGTTTGAAGGGCTTATGCCTAAAATGTTGATTCTCCTGCTCCTTGGATGCTGTCTGACCTGCTGTGCTTTTCCAGCAACACACTCTTTTTGACTCTGATCTACAGTCCTCACTTTCTCCACACATCTCGAACTATAAAACTTGAAGTTGGGGTTGTAACTTCTTCAAAGCCATCATGCTCTTTTGTACCCAGAGTTCAACATATCACTTGAACTAGGACTATTTTTATTCCAACAGGAAATTAATTCAAAGTACTGGAGAAACTCAGGAGTCTGGCAGCATCTGGAGAGAAATCAGCGTTAATGTTTCGAGTTCATTATCAGTTTTTTTTCCTGGCTTGCTATCATCGATCAAGTTGTCTCACAGTGTCAGCTCTGTAAGCAGTATAGGCATCACCTATTTCAAGCTATTGTCAGGTCCAAAAAAGGATCACTGGACTTCGATTTCTGTTTTTGTTTCTGTGAAATCTTGTTGCTTGAATAACAGCTGGAAGACTGAAATCACTGAATTCCAGAAGGCAGTGAGATACCTTTTGATTTGATCCCCAGAAAAGCTAATGTATTTAGAAGGCATTAAATATATTTTTCATAGGGGAAGTAGTTTACAGCATATGTTTAAATTGTTGAGAGCTTAGCTGACAATATTTATGAACTGACACTGGTTTAAGGGAACATTTCACTGGAAGATAGCTCAGGAGCCAATTTTTCTGCAAGATGGATGAACAAGACCTAGATCCTAAATTATTCTAGAATCAGGTCTACACAATCATGAGGCACAGCCAGACAAAAAGTGTAAAATTTACAGGCTGATCAGGATAAAATGCTACAAGTTTCAAGTAAATGGTTCAAACGTAATGCTAATTAAAAATAAAAGCCTAGCCTATCCATAAGAAACTCCCATTGTTAAAAACAACTAAAGAAGAATAGAACATGACAAGTTCAGAAAGAACTGCAGATGTAGTAGCAAGATTCCCAAACAAACATTTTAAGTCTGGATGAAATGATTTATTAACCTTTACTTTATGAACACACTTTACTCCAGCAGCTTTTTATTTTAAACACTTTCTTCATAAGGACACCTTCAGTATAGTTAAATTGGTTACATTTTAAATCTGTAAACAGCAGAACTGTACATCCACACTTGCACAGGACACTAATGTGTTGGTAAGACATGACTTTTCTTTCAAAGTGCCCTTGGAACTTACAGGGAGATGTCGGCAGTTAGATCAGTGGTGAAACCACATTTTAAGTAAATTACAGACATGCTATTATCAAGGGAAACTGCACATGAATGTTCCAGTAATGGACAAGGGAACACATGAAGCATATTACCCTTTACCTCCTCTTGCACTGTACTTTTAGTTGCCAGGAATTAGATATTGCTAAATCAGCTATGGCTGATCAAAGCTTAAGTTCATTTATATAAGAGGAACCATTAATATATACACATATTTTAAAAAAATTCTGTGGAGAGCATCTAATCCAGTCAGGTCACACTTACACCATGTTTAAATCAGAAAGGACTGAAGTGCCATGCTCTTAGTAATGTACCATATTTCTATTTAAAGCAAGCACTGAGGTTACGTAGAATTTAATTTTTAAAGGCTTAAAGGAAAAGTTCACATATACAAGTTTAAAACAAGGCATTATTTTTTTCCTTGAATAAACAGCTATAATCAACAAATGTTTTCAGGGGAGAATTAAATGCCTTCCTGTTCAAAATGGGTTTGAAATTGCAATCACTTCTCACATTGTCTCCTGTTCCTTTTACCTCTCCCAGATCATCTTATCATGATTCAAAAATATTATGGACATCCTCATTTTTTTCTGCAATCACTGCTGCCAATATACTCTGCTGTGAATACAATGAAATATTAAATGCCATTTCTAAAATGTTACCAATGTGTATTTTAAAATGCCATCCTGCGCCATGGATCTTTTAATAGTTTACAACTCTAGAATACCTAAGCCCAGACAGCAAATTCAACTCTATGCTTAAACAGCTGTTCACAGTTAGTGATGTGAAGTCATCTACTTCCCCAGTACTGCAGTCAGTTTCCTCATTGTACCCTGTTCAAGTTGTATGTTTGGGGCATGGAAATCAATCATGCTGTGTACAGAATCCAAGGCCAGTCATCAGTCAAAGTTCAAACTTTAATCACCTGAATGCTCTTTAAATGTGGCCAGATGACAAGTTTTAGAAACCTAAATTGTCATCTTGCACATACATCAGGAACTAACGAAAGTATAAAATCTGCTGGGCAGTCCAAGTCTTCCAATCAGATTACTCTAAGCCTTCGGTTTCTCTCTTCAAAGATAATAAAGGAAGGGCTAAATCAAGTGTGATTACATCATTTTATATCCCATCCTAAAACAATATCCTCAGAAGAACCAGCTGAACAACAATTCTGTATGCTGAATAAGAGTTCAACTGGTAATATTTAGTTCCAATATTAATTGAGTGTATTTGTTTGCAAAAGTATTGAATCCTAAGAATTATAGTCAACCAAAATTGTTTTTTAAAATCATTAAAAAACTTGTGCAATTGCTGCTGTCTATATAAAGTAAGTCAGCAACTTTTAATCAATGAAAATTAGTTAGGTTCTTTTCTCCCCAGATTCTTTTTTCCAGTGAACTTGTGCAGTGAGATGCATTTTACACAGTTCTAGAAAACTGGCAGGCACAGCAAGTACAATAAATACAAATTCAATTCATCGTCTGTGAGTTCGAGGAGCTGGCAATACTGAGAGAAGGTGAGCAGACTCTGGAGTTAGTACCATTTGTAAAAAAAAACGAACTGGTTAAACCAAAACGTTCACACTTTTCTGAGTACTAAACACTGAAATTTCACAAGTAAAAGCATGAGCTGAAGGATGTGACCGTCTGATGCTGCTTTAGTGAATTTACATGAAACACAAGAAAGGATCAAATGGTATAAATAGCAGAGCAATACATTAGACATGTTTACTCCAGCAAAACTGGGAATTCTTGTATCAGTGATTTTCAAAGATTACGCACAGCATACACTTGTTGATCTTTTCTCATCATAGGAGTTAAATTTAAAATTTCAGTAGTGTTCCCTGTTGCAATGTCATGAATTGGGAATCTAACTGCAGTCAGGCACCCTGTACAAAGTCAATCTAGAAACATTTACACCTCAATTACTGCATTCTATTAATCCATAGGTTCTGATCCTTCAGAGTTAAATAAGAATTAACATGTTTCTACAAAGACAGGTGTCTGGTTGAGTAAAAACTATTGTAGCCTCAATTTCCAGGGTTTAATGTCATGTCTCTGGGAGCTGATTAATATCTGTCAGTTTTGTGTCATTTAGGATTACACGGACATTATCTAGGGTGTCCGCCTGGCGAATCCGCTCCAATTGAACCTATTAGGAGAAATGAAAAGAAAACAAATATTGGTAGTGGTTCACCGTGACAGACTTCTTTGAAACCATGGTCACAAACATGAATGAACACAGTCACTTATTCCGTTACTTTGAAATCCGGACAAAAAGTGAAGAGAAACTTTTGAATTTCCATTTCAACACAGTAAAGATACCGAAGGAAATAAATCATAAAGATATTATACTTATACTTTCCAACAAAGAAAAGATAGCTTAGCAGCAAAGCCTCTGATCCTGTTGAGTAAAAATCAAGAAAGGAGAGGGACTGCAGGGTTGAAAGAATGAACCATCAACAATCAAAAGACAATTCAGATGTTGTCTTGGGTTTCAACACAAAGGAAACCACACAATTTAGGTTATTGCAGCTGGGCTCAAGACAACAAGCACTCAATCATTCAGATTGGCATATTTCTAGTGTACAATTCTTCAATTTAAAACTCATGAACCAACTCAGCATTAGATGTCTCACTTAGCTGCAATGTACAATATTCAAGGCTAGAAGATGGGACTGATTTATCCCTAATACAGTCTCAGCTGAGATATGGCTCATTTCTATCCTACCCATTTAATGATTATGAGAAAGGATTCCTTACCTGTAACGTCTGGGAGAGTTTCACAAAATCTCTCTGTACTTGTTCACTGACATCAAGCTCAGTCTGTAACCTCTGACCCTTATTCTTCTCTTCATACAGCAATTGTTCTAGGCTGGTCTGAAACAAAAATGAAATAAACTTTTGTTTCATTACAACTCTTAAGTACCATCATCCCGTGCATTTTTGAATTACTCTCACTGGTCATCCCTGGCTGTCTGTCCCGAAGAGGGTTATTTATTCAGATTTGTATCTGAGTAAATTCAGTACGTTCGCTGAATCCTCTTGCTAAAAATGATTACAGAATAATAGCACTTTGGATGGTCTAATTCTTTATTGCCACTACTAAACAAATTGTTGTCTTTTTACTGTTTAATCAGACATTTGGCAGCAGATAATCCTAAACAGCTATAGTACAAAATAAGGTATATTTTTTTTTTACACAAAATCTATAAAATTCATCTCTTTTACAGAATGTACTGTGCTGTAGATATTGGCATTAGTCAAACCTCAAGAGAAGCGTTTTCCTCAGCCAGATGTTTGAGACAGGAGCCCATGGTTCAATCTAACATTCCAGTGCATAAGAGGGGATGGTATGCATTCTAGGAGGTGTCAATTATCATGGGATCTGTCCATTTCAACCAACAGGACAGAACATGTCTGATCCAAAAATTAGTTACTCCTTAACAACACTACTAAACCCTCTTGTACAAACTGGTCATGATATTTGATCAGTAATACCACTGGTTGTTGAGCTTTTTGGACCTGAAGCTCTGAAAAGTGCGATCAAAGTTTGACCAACCCCAGCAACACATAGAATGCTCTGCCATTAAGATCAGTCCATCCGCTACTTGTTCATTTCAATGCAAGGTTCATGAGCATTCAAACCTGTGGCCAGTTACAAGCCATTGGGGTGTTTTCCTGACTTAGTTAATTCCACTGACCACAACTGAGAAAGATGCTCCCCTCAATTCATACTTGTGGATTTAGAACACCGAAATACAGAGGTATATGATCACAAGATCTATAGTGTGATAAGTGAGTGACATTTTATTACTTCACATACACTCTCCAATTTGCACCTAGATCATGAGTGTTGATCAGTTATAATCTGAAACTGCTTAACCTCAGTCTCCCAAGGTTAGTTGCCCACCCGCCAATGTGTGACAGAGAAAAGGAAATAATTTGTATTTACATAATATCCTGAGGGCAGGTGCTGCTGGTCTTTTTTGAAGAATAGTAACTGAGGGGCTACACTAGAGACTGTCAGCTTGGATTTCACACTCAACCTTCACAGAAGGGCATGAACACCCAGAATCTTCTGGTTCAGAAGTTAGGGGGTTACTGCGTCAGTGGACATGTCCTGATGCAGCCTTTAAGGTACATTCTACATTTTAAAAAATTAGAATACGTTAATGATTCCCCTTGCTTCATTAAAGGTTCCACATTAGTTGTAAAGTTCTAGCAGGTGATTAAATACACAATCCCTAACTTGAACAGAATTGTAATCCTGACATAAGGCTAGCTACCTGACGAGGAGCGCTCCAAAGGTTTGTGCTTCCAAATAAATTAGTTGGAGTATAACCTGGTGCTGTGTGATTTTTAACCTGATACAAGACACTTAATAATACATGTAGTATTGGTTTCCACCAACTGGTGGTGCAGATAAACACAAAAAGCTGAATTCAATATATCCAATCACAGAATCCCTACAGTGTATTTGGTCCATCACCTCCACATCAACCCACTGAAGTGTATCCCATTCACATCCACACTGCTACCCTATAATCCTGCATTTCCCATGGCTAACCCACCTAACCTACACATCCCTGGTCACGATGGACAATTTAGCTTGGCTAATTCCACACTATCTGCATTTCTTTGGTCTGTGGAAGGAAACCCATGCAGACATGAGAATGCGCAAACTCCACATACTTCCCAGGGTGGAATTGAACCCAGGTCCTTGGTGCTGTGCCCTAACCACTGAGCCAACGCAATCTAACAAATTTCTACTCTATCAACCTTCTCTCAATATTATCGGGTCATTAAAGAGTTCTTGCAGCATAATATTAGTGTCCCTGCCTCTGGTCCAGAAGTGGTTCAGGTCCCACCTGCTTCAAAGGTGTGTAGTAACATCTCTGAACAGGCTGATATAGAAAATATCTCAACATGTCATTGGCAGTATTGTCAAGTTGCACTTATCTCCTGACTTCACAGCAACTTGGTCCAAACTTGGACGAAAGAGCTGAACTCCTGAAGTGAGGAGAGTGTGACTGCCTCGACATCAAGACAGCATTCAAATAAGTGTGGCATCAAAGTCAATGGGAAGTAGGGAGGGAAAATTCTATGCTGGTCGAAACAAAATAAATTATGGTTGTCAGTCTCTCAGCTCAATGATATCTTTGCAGAAGTGTTTTAGTGAAGTGTCCCATGCTCAACCATCTTTAGAAGCTTCATCAATGACTTTTGCTTCATCATAAGGTCACTGAGAATTAATTACACAATGTTCAGCATCATTTGTGACTCCTGAGACACTGAAGCAATCCTTGTCCATATAAAGTAAAAACTGGACACTATCCAGGCTTGGGCAGATAAATTACAAGTTATATTTCCATCACACAATTACCAGTAAATGATTAACTCCAACAAGACAGAATCCAACCATCTCCCCTTAATATTCAATGGCATTACTGTCGCCGAACACCCTATCAAAATGCAGGAACAGACTTTCTAATATTGTGACTACTACAGTAAGTAGGTGGTGAGGAATTCTACGGCAAATAACTTACCTCCAGTCTCCCCAAAAGCCTGTCCACCATCTGCAAGGCAGAAGTCAGGAATATGATGGAATACTTTCCAATTACCTGGAAGAGCGCAATTTCAACAAGACTCAAGACTTTCAACATCATCCAGGACAAAGCAACCTGTTTGATTAGCACCCCATTCACCACCTTCAATATTTGCTCCGCCCTCCAATGACACTCAGTGGCAGCATTTTGCACCATTACAAGATGCATTTCTGCACTCACAAAGCATCTTTTGCCAGCACCTCCAAACCTACAAGAAGGACGAGGAGATACATGGGAACACCACCACCTGCAAGTTCCCTTTCAAGTGAGGCACCATTCTGACTCCAGTACTATATCACTGTTACTTCAGTGCTCCTGGAATTCTCTCCCAAACCTGGGGATCCAAACAGTACAGCAGTTCAAGAAGGCAATTCAACACCATCTCCTCCAGGACAATTAGGGCAACAAATACTGGACTTGTCAGTGAAGGCCACATCCCATGAAAGAACTTAAAAATCTTAAAATACCAATGATTCCAGTTTGCTGCAATACGTTTGAACACAAAGGATTGAAGCTACTCCAAGCTTTCTAATCACAAGTTGGACCGAAAAATTCTAGAAATAAGAAATGGAAATGAGAAATTTCAGAATGTTACTGAACTGAGCATCAAAATTATTCTTGGCCAGAGACTGGCCCAAATCCATAAGTGAAAAAATACTTCAGAGTATTATTTAATTTTTATTTAAAGGATTGCATTGAAGACTGAAATGCATTTAATTTGCCAATGCATAGATTTTGTTACAAATCAACCTTCTCTGCGAATTCCGCAGTCATTATAAAGAAGAGAAACCTCTCTCTGTTCTAGCAGGACGGTAGCCTAAGTAATTGAAAGTAAAAGCTCAATTTTACATTGAGCCTATAGCTAGAATCTACATGGCCAGGATGATGTGGAGAATACTTCTCCACATTGTCAAATAACATGATGGAATCTTCATGATCACCTGATGGAGAAAACTTGGTAATGGTTTAACATCTCACCAAAAGATGCTCTCTCTATTAGTATGGCACCCCCTCGGTACTGCACTGGAGCAAGTGGGGCAGGAGTGGTAGCAGCTGTAGAACTGGGAGCAAGGTGCCAGCCAGAGGTTTGCAGAAGTGGAGGAGAGATGTGTGCAAAGGGGTTAATATAAGGAATATAAAGAGATTCACAAGACTTGGAGGTTTTGCTTGCAATAAGACAGGAGGTGTAAAAATAAATTGTTGAGAATGGAATGTAAACTGGTGGGAGTAACAGGAACATGTAAGGAGCTTTCCGAAAAGTCAGCATCTGTAAAGGAAGTGTATGGTAAACTAGTGACACTGGTGCAAGTGTCAGGAATTTCCACAGGACAAGGTGCATGAGAAAGTGGAACTTGGAGAAAACTCATGCAATGTTTTTAACATGAAAGAAAGACAAGGATGCTAAGGATTACAAGAGGTTTATAACTGAAGGGGAAATCACTCCAAGAGCGAGTCTAAAGTGATCCTTAACATGGGAGATATTGTTCAGCTGAGAGCTTACTGTTAGCAAAGGATTTGAAACCTCCTTCAGAAAGTTCACAGAGTCATGGTATATCAAGAAATCATGTTGAGGGAAAATTTGTACCTTTCCCATCACATTAAGTGCATTAAAGATTGTGCTCTGATAACAGGATCATGTGTTGGAATTGTTCCTAACTTACCACTCTAAAATGTAGGTTTAATATTGGGAAATAACATCAGAATATCATCCATGTTTTCACCAATTGGAAAGGAGTGATCCAATTCTGAAACTGCTCCTGAGAATATGTCATCTGCCTATTTGTAATCCAGCTGAGGAAAGGATTCATGCAAACAGTCATGATGACTCCATATTAGTAAAAGACAGTACAGAATCCACACAAGGGCTGTAGAACTGCCAAGTTAGGTCTTTCAATCGAAAGGACTCCAACAAAATTGTGTCCTTGAAGAGTCAATGCCACCTGACACTGAACAGCAGTGTTGCTAGTCTGGAGATTTGAAAACAACAGGAAAGTCACTAGTTCCCAAAACACTGTTGAAAATGACAAGCAGCTGGAGAGGTACAGTTTGTAAACTGCATGGGAATCTACTCATGTTGAAAAGGGGATTCTAAATTTGGAATGTGGAGGGTGTGAATATTACTTGGAACAAATTTCATAAGGTAAGCATGAAACTGGATCAGTAGAAACAGAAAGCTATCGATATGCAGAGATCAAATCTGAAAGAAATGTAACATAGAACAATAGAGCACAGTGCAGGCCCTTCAGCCCTCAATGTCGTGCCAGCCTTTTATCCTGCTCTAAGATCAGACTAACCTATACACCCTTCATTGAACTAACTTCTACGTGCCTATCCAAGATTCACTTAAATGTCCCTCATGGAACATGAAAAGCATCTCAATGTTATTATGAAGTAAACACAAAAGGAACTTTTAATCACGATAAAGATGCTTATGTTGGCACGCACAGAAGCCATTCTGAATTTATTCTTTTAAAAATGAGAAAGTACTTGATTGAGATCTGAAAATGAACTTAAAGGTGGAACTGAAGCATTCTTTGCAGAATTAAGGAGGAGCCCAGAAAAATAATTGGCACTAAATTATCTCGAGGATATGAAGCATACATCACACTAATATTCTTGCATTTGTCTTGAGTTAAGGTTTATAGAAGGAAAAGAAGTATAGACTCCATGACAGAAGTGTTGGTTTTTAGGTGTACTTGCTGGAAAAGCAAACTGAACTGCACAGGCTCTGTGGTAGTTGGAGTTCTTAGGGAGTTCATTCTGTAAGAACAAGCAATCATTATGTAGAAATAAGTCATTGAGTCAACTTCCACAGGGGTCTTCAGAAACACCCATTTTTCCTCAACGGAGGATTCCCTGTTACTGTGGCTTAGCCATACCTGACCCACTTCCCGAACACCTGCCCTCAGCCTGCTCTTCCCATCCGCAGTAGTGATAGGGTCCCTCAGAACTCACTTTCCACACATCCAGCATCTACACCCAAATGATTATATGCTGCTATTTCTGTCACCTCCAGTGGATACCACAGCCAGACACATATGCCCTGCCCCTCTCCTCCCTTGTCAGCCATCTGTAGGGACCGTTCCCTCCGGAACACCTTGATCTACTCCTCCTCCGTCCTCAACACATCCCCATAGCACTTTCCCAGGTAACTACAAAAGTTGTAATATCTGTCCGTTTACTTCCTCCCTCCACCCTAGCCAAGGCCCCAGACAAACCTTCCAGGTGAAGCAGCAGTTTTCCTGCACTTCACCCAATCTAGTCCGATGTATTCATTGTTCGCAACGTGCTCCCCTGCACCGGGGAGATGAAATGCAGACTGGGTGACCGCTTTGCGGAATACCTTTGTTCTATCTGTAAAAGTGACCCTGAGCTTCCGAGCACCTGTCATTTCAACACATCACCATGTTCCCATGTCAACATCTGAGAGGCAGGCCTACTGCAGGGTTCCAGCGAGCATCAACACAAACTCAAAGAATAGCATTTCATCTTCCGCTTGGTATTTTGGAGCCTTCAGGACTGAATATATTTTATCGTGTGAACACCTCCTTCCACGTCTTTTACCCAGTCCCACATCCCATGTCCTGTCATGGGATGGATTGCTTTCTACACAGCCGACCCATTTTCACCTACCCTTAGTCCCCATCGTCACCTACTTCGCTTTTCTTTTTCCCTGGCTTACCTTCCAACCACCCCTTTGCCGAACTTATTTCCCCATCTCTCTCTCTTCTCTCTGGGCTCTATCACCATCTATCATCTCACAAAAGGGATCTCTCCAAGTCAACGAAGGCTATCGGGCTGACCACCCTTATCTACTGCAAGGAAACCTGGACTGTTTACCAAGGTTCACATTAAGATCCTCGAGAGATTCTACCAGTGGTGCCAACATCGAATTCTGTGAGGACCACCAGATAGACAGAGAATGAAACCTCTCCCTCAGCAGGTTCTCTTCTCCCAGCTTTCAGTTAGCCAACATTCAGAGAGTGGACACTGGAAAATATACAGAATACACTCAAAGTTGCCTTAGAATACGGAAACATGGACACTATTGCTTGTAAGGAGAGTGCTGCTGACCACTAATCTATCAAGACACGGGCCACCTCAAGACTCACCGAGTCAACCACGAGGTGGAATGACAGTGGCAGAGGAAGGAGAAGGAAGCCAACCCGCTTGGAAGCTGTGAATTCCACTTCCCTGTGCAGCAACATGCCTCCGTTGCAGAAAAACCCACAGATCAAAAATTGAGCTTCTCAGTCACCCACTCACTCACTCTTCTGGCCTGCCAACTATCATTTGCAGAATTCTGAGAAGATTTGTAGGTCGGGTTGTGGATGAAGTGGTGGATTCATTCGCTGAGTTGGTGCATTTTTCTGTAAATGTTTCATCGCCTTGCTAGGTGACATTATCAGTGCATCTTTGATAATAAGGTGCTGGTGCTCTGCTGGTATTATATGTCTCTGTTTATTGGCACTTGCAGTTCTGTATCTGAGTGGTTTGTATATGGCGTCCAGTTCTGCATTCAAAAGGAGTGCTGATACATTCACTGTAGATTGTATTACTATTCTAACTTGTATAGTATTGTTCAAAACCATGAAATCTTGTGGTTTTATTCTCCTGGAAAGCCTCTAAAAACAAAAGGCTGCTGGTCTCTAATTGCAGCACAATTTGTTAGTCTGGTCTGTGATCACAACACTGAATTACTTGAGATGCTGTGACTGTGTTATAGGCAAACATGATCTCATCAGTGTATGAAAAACTTAACTTTGGTGATGGCTTTTAGGTACAGTATACAAATGTGCGTCAGTTATTTTACAAAAAAAGCAACAAAATGCTCCTCCTCATCCCTGATGTCTTTTAAGAATTTAAAGACTGGTGTACCTAGGAAATTAACACTTTAATTGAATATTGTGGCTTTAGGTTTAATTCATTGGTAAAGATCATTGAAGATTTCAATTAATTGATCAAATAACCCATACATCAATACAAATACAGAAGGTAATGTTACTGTACAAACACATCAACTAAAAGGAGATAGAGAATGAAAAAGTAGCCCCTAAACTCACCACAGAAAAATACATTGAAAACTCCACACAGAATGAAGCTTTATCTGGTAAAACATAGAAGTGTAGACATTGGGTGCAGGAGTAGGCCAATCGGCCCCCTCAAGCCTGCTCCACCGTTCAATATGATCATGGTCAATCCCCTGTCTCAATGTCATATTCTTGCTTTCTCTTCATATCCCTTGAAACCATTAAATCAAAAAAAATTACAGATCCCTTTCATGATTATTATTCAGTGACTCAGCCTCCCCAAACTCTGTGGCAAAGAATCAGCTCTGAGTGAAAAAACATTTCCTTATCTTAGTTATAAATGATGAACTTGTATCCTGATATTATGTCCCTGCTTCGAGACCACCTAACCAGGGAAAACATCCTCCTGCATCTAGTCTGTCCAGCTCTGTTATAATTTTATAGAGTTCAACCAGATCCCCTCTCATCCTTTGAAACTCTTGTGAAGACAGGCCCAATAAATCTCTCCTCAGAGGACATGCCTGCCAGCCCTTTATCAGTGCGGTGAACATTTGCTGCACTCACTCTTTGGCAAGTAAATCCTCTCTTCTGTACTTCAGCAAAGGAAAAGGCCAACGAATCCACCTTGAACAGACTTCCGTAAGTACCTTCTATCCTTGCCAGTCCCAAATGAATGACAACACACAAAGTGAAATCACCAGGTTAACCCCAACTCTCTGAATTCATGGTGTTGTACTTCTCACCTTTGCATCACCCTCCTTCTTCAGTTGTTCTTGCAAGCTGTTATTCACCTCTTCAAGATTGTCCAGGTACTGGATCTTCTCTTGCATTCTGGCTTCCAGCTGAAAACAAATGCAGTTTGTTTTTATGAAGAAGATAGAATATTTGTGCTTTCCACTAGTATCATAGAATCCGGACAGTGTGGAAACAGGCCATTCGGCCCAATAAGTCCACACTGGCCCTCCGGATAGTATCCCACCTAGACTCATTCCCCTACCCCTATTATTCTACATTTCCCCTGATTAATGCACATAGGCTACACTATGGGAAATTTAGCTTGGCCAATTCACCTAGCCTACACATCTTTGGACCATGGGAGGAAACCCATGCAGACATGGGGAGGATGTGCAAACTCCACACAGTCAGTCACCCGACGCTGGGATTGAACCCAGGTTTCTGGTGCTGTGAGGCAGCAGCGCTAACCACTGTGCCACCGTGCTGTAAGAGGTGAAAGATAGAAAGGGGAATACGATAGGAGCACTTACAGGACTTTTAGATGAGCACTATGAATATGCAAGGAATGGAGGGATATAGACCAAGGGCAGGCAGAAGGTATTAATTTAATTTGGCATCATGTTCGGCACAACATCAGCCAAAGGACTCGTTTCTGTGCTGTACTCTTCTATGTTGTATGAAAAGGGGAATTGAAAACAGGTGTATCAATAATAAGTTCTAATCGTGGTTTAAAATGAGTGAAATTTTCCCCAAGTTACAGCACTGTTCTGTTGTTTGAGACTTTGAGGAGCACACTGTTTCAATAACATTCTTTCAACCATGAACCTCTAAAAAGTTGCAGATCACACTGAAGACAATCGACAGTGAAGCGCATGCTGTTTAACCGTGGTTTGGAGCTGATGGTGCTAACCAGCTCACCAATCTCACTGAAAATCAACCAGACATAAAGTCATGGAGTCATAGAGGCGTACAGCACAGCACAGACCCTTCGGTCCAACTCGTCCATGCTAACCAGGTATCCTAAATTAATCTTGTCCCATTTGCCAGCATTGGACCCATAACCCTTAAAAACCCCTCCTATTCATATACCCATCCAGATGCCTTTTAAATACAGTAATTGTACCAGCCTCCACCACCTTCTCTGGGAGCTCATTCCATACACACATCACCCTCTGTGTGAAAAGGTTGCCCCTTAGATCCTTCCCTTCTCACCCTAAACCTGTGCCCTCTAGCTTTGGACTTTCCTACCCTAGGAAAAAGGACTTGGCAATTCACCCTATCCATGCTCCTCATGGTTTTATAAACCTCTATAAGCCTCAGCCTCCAATGCTCCAGAAAAAATAGCCCCAGCCTAGTTAGCCTCTCCCTATAGTGCAAACCCGACAATCCTGGCAACACAGTTTTATAAATCTTTTCTGCACCCCTTTTCAGTTTAACAACATCATTCATTTCACAGGGAGACCAGAACTGAATGCAGTATTCCAAAAATGCCCTAACCAATGCCCTGTACAGCCCTTGTAACATGACATCCAAACACCTATACTCAATACACTGACTAATAAAGGCAAGTGTGCCAATCGCCTTCTTCACTAGCCGGTCTACCTGTGACTCCACCTTCTGCATTACAAGATCGCCTTTTTTGGCAACACCCCCCAGGTGTATAAGTCCTGCCCTGATTTGTGTTTCCAAATTACAACACCTTACAATTATCAAATTTAAACTTCATTTGCCACTCGCCAGCCCGTTTGATCAAGTCATTTCTTGTAATCGATATAACCAATGGAAAAGTGCCTTTTGCACCATATGCTGCCAGAAAGTTGGGCTGTGTGTGTGTTTGTATATCACGTGCACTACATACAGCTAGAAAGTTGGGCTGTGTGTATTTGTATACCACGTGCACTACATACAGCTAGAAAGTTGGGCTGTGTGTATTTGTATATCACGTGCACTATATGCAGCCAGAAATCTGGGCTGTGTGTATTTGTATATCACGTGCACTATATGCAGCCAGAATGTTGGGCTGTGTGTGTTTGTATATCACGTGCACTATACGCAGCCAGTAAGCTGGGTCATGTGTGTTTAAAGATCATTTGCACTACATACAGCCAGTTATAATATTTCAAATCACACTGGTGGGTTGACAATCTCCCTGTTTCAAGGTAAGACTTCCAGCCCATCTAGCCAAAGTGGTTTTCTTTGGTCTATTCCAAATAACCTTGCAACCGCTTTTCGTCTTGAGGTCTGTTAAAACTTTCTGTTCTATTATCCATGTCAGCAATATGTTCCAAGCTCTGACCACTGTTTTTTATTAAAATAAAAAGTTTTTTTTTTGCATTCCCTGATTTGTTGTGTTATTTGTAAATTTAACTGCTTCTCTAATATCTACAGTCCAAAGAAAAGTTCACTTCCATTAATTTAGTTTGTGGTGAATAGATTACACCCTCTCCCTCCCACCAGGTGGCACAGTACAGCATGAGCTGCTCACTCAGATGAGTCTCCCTAACAGCTGCGCACCGTTGGCAGTGACAAAGCTCACAGCAGGTTCAAGATAAACAAAACTAACTTTTTCTGATTCCATGACTGTTTCAGTGTTAGGCATTTTCATGAACAGTTGCTAGTCTAAACGCAACAGCAGAGCAACTTGAACAAAAACTATCCCTCACCTGATCTTTATCTGCTTTCACTCTCTCCAATTCAGTTTTTAAACTGGAGTAAGATGCTGAAAGGTAAAAGATTAAAGGGAGATTGTTTAGTCCAATATCTCTGTAAATGACAAAGAATGGCACATTTCACTATTAATGCTGTACAGCAGCAATATATTAAACTAAGCAGCGTGTGAACACAATGATGAAGAATGCAATTGTGCAAGTGTAACAAACACAGAGCTAGCCCATCATCTGTGAAAGGAAAAGGCAGGTTACAGTTGTGACCCATACAGGCTGAAGGCAAAGCCTGAAAGAGTAACGCTGTATTTACGTTTCAGATTCTGGCAGGGGTGATAATGAATATCCAGTGCCTGCTTTCATTACAGATTTTCAGCTTCAGAAATGTTTATTTATTTAAATATCATTCCTTATTAATTTGATAAATGCTAATTGACAGAACAGAATGAAGTTGAATTGTCACAGTCATATATGTGTGGGGTGCTTGTGGGTGTGCAGGCTAGGTGTTAGTCTATGAATGGGTTTAGTGTGTATGTATGTGAGTGAGGGGGTCTGAGGGGGTGGGGGGGGAGGGGGTGGAGGTTGTGTCTGTACATAAAAGAGCAGCATCTGTGGGTGAGGGAGATGTGAGAGTTGGGAGAGTTTTGTGTGCTAAGAGAGTATGGAGTGGATATGGGGAGGCGTGGGAGCGTGGGATGTGTAGATATATGTAAGGTGTGGCTGTTTGTGAAGGTGCATGTGTGGGGTGGGTGTGTGTGAGGGTAGTTGTGCGTGTGTGGGGATTGCTGGTGATGCTCACCTTGCTGATACTGACATTTAAAAACAGTTTTTTTAAAATGGTAAATATATCAGCAAATTGGGTTGGGAACTGTAGAAACATCCAGTTTAAATCATATCCTCGTTTATTGATGAGTTAATTTTAAATTCATGTAATTTCAAAATGAACCCCTACAGGTCCCTACTACCTCCAGGAATTGTACTGAAGGGACACACAGTCATATTGACAAGGACCTTTATAAATTATAGAGGTACTGCTGTTCTCTTCCATATACACAGGGACTGCTGTTCTTGACAAAAGAGACTTGGACTGCTGTTCTCTATAATGGAGAGGTACAAACAAAGATTTATAGATAAGCAAGCAAATAGATCGGAAAGTGGTAGATTAATATAGTGAAGTTAGAGAAGATGCTTTTGGGGAGAAAGGATAGGGATATGCAATATCAACTTATTGCACAGTTGGAAAGAGTGTGCAGGAATATAGACATCTGGGTTGATGTGTATAGATCTTCAAAAGGTGGCAGGATATGTTATGAGTAGTTAGCAAAACAATTGGGAACTTGGGACTTCATAAACAGAGAAACTGAGTGCAAAGGAATGCTGTATAAAACTCTAGTTGGATCACACCTGGATCCAGTTCTTGATCCTCACACCTTAGCATGAGACAAATAGTATTCCCAATATAAGAGGGGTCAGACAGAGGGCAAATGCAATGCAGTTGGAGATGGGTTTGAGCTTCATGCTGATAGATTCCTAATATTCACTGAACAGGCTAATGGCATAGAGTCATAGAGAAGGACAACACAGGAACAGATCCTTCAATTCAACTTGTCCTTGCTGATGGGACTAGATTTATCTAGGATATCTCATTTGCCAGCATTTGGCTCTTATCCTTCGAAACCTTTCCTATTCATAAACCCATCCAATATGCCTTTTAAAGTTGTAATTGTACCTGCCTCCACCACTTCCTCTGGCAGCTCATTCCGTACAAGCACTATTCTTCACGTGAAAAAGTTGCCCCATAGGTCCCTTTCCTCTCTCACCTTAAACCTATGCCCTTTTGTTTTTGACTCCCCTAGCCCAGGGGAAAGACCGTGTCTATTTACCTTATCCATGCCCCTTATGATTTTTTAAACTTCTATAAGGACACCCCTCAGCCTCCGACGCTCCAGGGAAAACAGCCCCAGCCTATTCAGTCTCTCCCTATAGCTCAAACCTTCTAACCCTGGCAATATCCTTGTAAATCTTTTCTGAACCCTTTCAAGTTTCACAACAGCATGGAGACCAGAATTCCACAAGTGGCCTAACAAATGTCTGTCTCGAACAATGCAGCACGCTCTCAGTCCTGTAATAGTCATCAGCCTAGATTAATGGTCAAGTCTTATCGCAGAGGCTTATTCAGAAGCTGGTATGCCAGCATTAAGTATAATTGGTGTCCCTAAGCTAGCACCATTACTCTAGAACAAACTCTACCGAAGTTATTCTATGGCTTTACAATGTAGTGGCCAGATCCTATTTGAGTACAGGTTTATAAGCTAAAAAGAACTATAAAAAGATGTGTATTTATGGGAATGAAAGAAGGAAAGTACAAAAAAGTTTTGAAACATAAGTTAGGATAGGATAGTGAAGGCGGCGTTTGGTATGCTTTCCTTTATTGGTCAGAGTATTGAGTACTGGAGTTGGGAGGTCATGTTGCGGCTGTACAGGACATTGGTTAGGCCGCTGTTGGAATTTTGCGTGCAATTCTGGTCTCCTTCCTATCAGAAAGATGTTGTGAAACTTGAAAGGGATCAGAAAAGATTTACAAGGATGTTGCCAGGGTTGGAACATTTGAGCTATAGGGAGAGGCTGAACAGGCTGGGGCTGGTTTCCCTGGAGTGTCGGAGGCTGAGGGGTGACCTTATAGAGGTTTACAAAATTATGAGGGGCATGGATTGGATAAATAAACAAAGTCTTTTCCCTGGGGTGGGGGAGTCCAGAACTAGAGGGCATAGGTTTAGGGTGAGAGGGGAAAGATATAAAAAGAGACCTAAGGGGCAATGTTTTCATGCAGAGGGTGGTACGTGTATGGAATGAGCTGCCAGAGGAAGTGGTGGAGGTTGGTACAATTGCAAAATTTAAGAGGCATCTGGATGGGTATATGAATAGGAAGGGTTTGGAGGAATATGGCCGGGTGCTGGCAGGTGGGACTAGATTGGGTTAGGATACCTGGTTGGTGTGAACAGGTTGGATCGAAGGGTCTGTTTCCTTGCTGTACATCTCTATGACCCAAAGTAAAAATCGTTGAGAGAAGATACCTATGTGAGCGAGAGTGGTCAGAAGGGTGAAACTGATTTTGTGAACATAGGCAGCAGCAAGTGGACAGTCCCAAGATACAAACTGTAGCTGTAAATGAACAGAGCAGAGTCCAGTGAAAGGCAAAGTGGCTCAGCCAGAAATGTGTAAGGATGACTAATGTTTGGGGACTAGGTGCTGGCCGTTGTTAGAGATCAGCATTCTAAAACAGTACACAGTCAACGTGGGAAAAACTGAGGACTGCAGATGCTGGTGATCAGAGCTGAAAAATGTGTTGCTGGAGAAGTGCAGCAGCCAAGGAGCAGGAGAATTGATGTTTCAGGCATAAGCCCTTCTTCAGGAATGAGGAGAGTGTGCTAAGCGGGCTGAGGTAAAAGGTAGGGAGGAGGGACTTGGGGGAGGGGCGTTGGGAATATGATAGGTGGAAGGAGGTTAAGGTGAGGGTGATAGGCCAGAGAGGGGGTAGGGGGCGGAGAGGTCGGGAAGAAGATTGCAGGTCAAGAAGGCAGTGCTGTGTCCGAGGGTTGGGACTGAGAAAAGGTGTGGGGGAGGGGAAATTAGGAAGCTGGAGAAATCTGCATTTATCCTAGGTGGTTGGAGGGTTCCTAGGCAGAAGATGAGGTGCTCTTCCTCCAGGCGTCGTGTTGCCATGGTCTGGCGATGGAGGAGGCTAAGGACCTGCATGTCCTTGGCAGAGTGGGAGGGGGAGTTAAAGTGTTCAGCCACGGGGCGGTTGGGTTGGTTGGTGCGGGTGTCCCAGAGGTGTTCTCTGAAACGTTCTGCAAGTAGGCAGCTTGTCTCCCCAATGTATAGGAGACCACATTGGGTGCAGCAGATGCAGTAAATGATGTGTGTGGAGATGCAGGTGAATTTGTGACGGATATGGAAGGATCCCTTGGCGCCTTAGAGGGAAGTGAGGGGGGAGGTGTGGGCGCAAGTTTTGCATTTCTTGCGGTTGCAGGGGAAGGTGCCGGGAGTGGAGGTTGGGTTGGCAGGGAGTGTGGACCTGACGAGGGAGTCGCGGAGGGAGTGGTCTTTCCGGAACGCTGATAGGGGAGGGGAGGGAAATATATCCTTGGTGGTGGGGTCTATTTGGAGGTGGCGGAAATGAGAAGGATGATACGCCGTATCTGGAGGTTGGTGGGGTGGTAGGTGAGGACCAGTGGGGTTCTGTCCTGGTGGTGGTTGGAGGGGCTGGGTTCAAGGGCGGAGGAGTGGGAAGTGGAAAGTGGAGGAGATGCGATGGAGAGCATCGTCGACCATGTCGGAGGGGAAATTGCGGTCTTTGAAGGAGGCCATTTGGGTTGTTCAGTATTGGAACTGGTCCTCCTGGGAGCAGATGCGGCGGAGACGAAGGAATTGGGAATATGGGTTGGTGTTTTTACAGGGGGCAGGGTGGGAGGAGGTGTAGTCTAGGTAGCTGTGGGAGTCGGTCGGTTTATAGTAAATGTCTGTGTTGAGTTGGTCACCCGAGATAAAGATGGGAAGGTCTAGGAAAGGGAGGGAGGAGTCTGAGACAGTCCAGGTAAATTTGACGTCGGGGTGGAAGATGTTAGTAAAGTGGATGAACTGTTCAACCTCCTCGTGGGAGCATGAGGCAGCGCCGATACAATAACCGATGTAGCGGAGGAAAAGGTGGGGGGTGGTGCCAGTGTAGCTGCAGAGGATGGACTGTTCCACATATCCAACGAAGAGGCAGGCATAGCTGGGGCCCATGCGGGTGCCCATGGTAACTCCTTTGGTTTGGAGGAAGTGGGAGGATTGGAAAGAGAAGTTGCTCAGAGTGAGGACCAGTTCAGTCAGTCGAAGGAGGGCGTCAGTGGAAAGGTACTGGTTGGGTCAGCGGGAATGGGAGAAGCGGAGGGCTTTGAGGCCATGCCCTGTGGCTGAACACTAACTCCCCCTCCCACTCTGCCAAGGACATGCAGGTCCTTGGCCTCCTCCATCACCAACCAGACCATGGCAACACGATGCCTGGAGGAAGAGTGCCTGATCTTCCACCTAGGAACCCTCCAACCACCGGGATGAATGCAGATTTCTCCAGCTTCCTAATGTCCCCTCCCCCCATCTTTTCTCAGTCTCAACCCTCGGACACAGCACTGCCTTCTTGACCAGCAATCTTCTTCTCGACCTCTCCGCCCCCACCCCCTCTCTGACCTATCACCCTCACCTTAACCTCCTTCCACCTATCGCATTCCCAACGTCCCTCCCCCAAGTCCCTCCTCCCTACCTTTTACCTTAGCCTGCTTGGCACACTCTCCTCATTCCTGAAGAAGGGCTTATGCCCGAAACGTCGATTCTCCCGCTCGTTGGATGCTGCCTGACCTGCTACAGTCAACGTGGAGTCAACAGACAGGCTGATTTCCTGAGTTCTGATCTTGGTATTATTTAAGTAGCTGAAGAGTTTACTCAGCTTATGCATCCAAATCAAGCTCTCACTTCCCATTGTTGTTCGTGATGTCAGACTGAACTTACTGGTGAGAGGGAGAATGTTTGTATTAAAGCATTCAATGCATCATATGCAGTCAGCACTTGGAGATGACCTCAGTGGGAAGGAGGGAATTTATAAATTACAGCAAGCTGTTAGGCAGGGGATGGAATACAGCCAAGCCTATCCCAGGAGTATAGCAGGGCACAGGTCAGTTATGGAAGATGCCAAATGTAGGTGGGTTAACAGAGGGGAACATGCACAACCATCATGACAATCAAGTAAAGTTAAAGCAGTTCTCCCCCAACTCTCTTTCCAATTGTTCCTAGATACCACGGTTACTGGTTCATTAATACTGAACAATACAGATCAGACACACATCAAATCTGCAGTGAGGTGTGGCAATTTCTGTACAGCAGAATTTGATCTAAAATAGTTTTAATAACATTGGCTTTTTAACAAACATTTAGTGCCAACAGCCCTGGCAAATTACATAAGTCCCTAAAGCTAGGTCACTATGACTCTGTGAGGCCAGTCAGTCTGTTTGAAACTAGTATTGTTTGTAATGTCACAGATATTTACATCACAACGCAATAGCAGAGACTAACAAAATCAAAAGCCTCCACAAAATAAACCAAGTTAAATCAAACAGGATGTACTGTTCCTAGCGATTAAAATGATAGTGCTGCCAGCATAGTTAAAGCACAGCAGCTTGATATTGTCGCAAATCCAATGTTATTTCACTGACAATCAATGGAAAGGTGTTACATATTACCAGACATGTCATGTATGATGCTGAGCTGAGGAAAAACACTGCTAATTTTCTCCCATTTACCTATCAAACTTGCTCTGAAATCAGCCAGCTGTAACTGTAAAGTTCTCAGGAGGTATTCGACCTCTGTTGTGACCTCTTAAAGTAAAATGACCAGAACTGTGCTTTGTGAACTCTAGACATGCATCACAAAGTTGTGCAAGCACTCAGGAATCACTAATTAAAAGAGAGCTATGCTTTTATTGTGGCACAGTCTTGGATTACTACCTGATCTTTATGTCAATCTGTTTCAGTGCTTTACTCCAACTTCCATTGCAATCATTTTAAAAAAAAAAGGAACCAGAAAGTAAACGACTGCAGAGAAAACCGATCTACCTGGTAGGCAAATAAGAGATCAAGACAAGTAACAGCACTGCTGGAAAAATGATAATTTATTTCAAACTTTGCTTCTTGCTGTCATCAGGACAATTTGAAGAACATTAATTTAAAAAAAAACAAAAACCTCACAAAAGGAGAGTCCTGATTAATTGGCAATTAAACTCCGAGAGGCATTGCTGCGGAAAATGCACCAATTAATGATCGTGGATTTACCTGTCAGGTTTTGTTTAAGTTTTAAACCAGGTAGGTTGATTCTGATTGGTCAGGGCATTGCACGAAGAAATGAAATGGTGAACGGCTATCACTTATTTCGTTGAGTTGAAGCAGGCTCCATGTGTGGACAGGATCTGTTTGCAAACTACAGTGCCCTATGTTATTAGCATATCTAACTTTCAGTGTACTCAAGAGCACTACACGATCAGTCCAACTGATAATCCTAAATTGACTGTCAGTGTAATAATCTCACCCTCCATTATCCAGTAAATGCTGTCCAATTGTAGATCCACATTAACTTGAGCATATGGGCTGGTTGAGATACGGTGATTGGATCAGCTTAGTCATTATCCAACAGGATGGCTTTGGTGCATCCCAATTTCATCAAGTTTTCATAGTCTCAGTGTCTACGTGTGAGATTGCTGATAAGGGCAATCTTCTACAGCATAGGACTGTAGCAATTCCAAAGCGTATAATGCAGTAGGGAGTAGTAGAGGACCCCTCTACTGTCGGATTTCTCAACAATGACATAGATAAAAGAGAGCTCATTTGATTCTTCCATTTCAAATGTGAACTTGAATGCAAGTTAGACATGAAGGGATTTCCCTACATGCTGATGCAAATTCAAATATAAACATACATACACTTGGTTCTGTTATAACGCACATTGCTTCAATGTGAATTAACTTTAATGCGATTGAAGACTTTAGGCCGTTACTAACAGAAAGTGAACTTCCCTTATTTGTATTGGCTATAATGTGATTCCAGCCCCATTAGCTTGAATGGCACTGTCATTGCTCAGGTTTCTCATAACGTGCGAATGCTCGAGAACTGAACTATCACATTGTATCAGGACCAAGTGTACTGGAAGTATGCAAGAGGTGGGAGAAGTGCAGTGTGGAGTATACTGGAAAACGTATTTACCCCCTAAAGCATAGGTCCCTATTTTTTTCCAAACAGACAACACATGCACTTGCTATGCCTGTTTCAACTCAAACACAGTAGATGATAGTCATTTGTTGAGTCATTCTTAGGACAATGGTTCAAATTTAAACAAAGGCTGAGAGTTCATCGTTAATCATGATTCATTAGTGCATTCTTCTTTGCAATGCCTCTACAAGGGGTAATTGCAAACCAATCAGCAGTCTCCTCTCATGCAGAATTCTTGTGAATTATCCTGATAAGTGCAAGATCAAACACTTCAACAAAAAAATGCACTTTTTAAAGCATTATTCAGATTCTGTACTACCAAATTACAAATGTAGTGTTGAAAGGGTCAATTTTAAAACTCATGATCACATTAGTCAGTAAAATATTCCATTTTAACTTGAACAATAGTTCAATGGCACAACAGAATACACAATGAATCACCCATTTTATTCAGATAAGGATGCCACAAGACATTGTCAACTGTGAAAAAGAATTGATTAAATAATGGCAAAGATTATGGTTCAAAACCCACAAGATTTCAGGAAGGAAGAGACAAGGAAGTGTGGGTAACAGCAGAAGGGGACTGGACTTCAGCACCATGTGGATTTGGAGAAGATCAGCATATAGGATAGTGCCTGTGAAGTTTAGAATTAATGAGACATTCAATCAAGCACCGCAAATGTATCATTGAGAACAAGGAAAACAAGAAAGGTAACAAAATGAGAAGGGTTGAAGACTAGAGGGATTGCCTATGCGATATAAATTTAACATCCAAAGAAGTATTTTCTAGTCTTTTAATTTACTTTTTACTGTTTCAGCACTATACTTTATAATAACAATGGCTAGGTGACCTCCTTGCGTTTTGCACACCATATTGTAACCTGTCAACTGTTGTTAGTGAGCCAGCTAAGCAAAACTCCAGCAGGCAAAGTTAATTGACAGGTAGAATGTAAGACAGCATTCACAGGCTTCATACTTTCCAAGGTGTCTAGAGTTAAGAAAGTCAACAATCAGGAACAGGTACAAAAAATTAGAAACAATAAACACAAATTAACAAAATTATACAGGTTCAAAAAAAGAACTTCTTCAAGGCTACTTATTATTTAATCGATTTCCCATTCCAAGGATGTGGAATAGATGTTGTGGGTCTGTTCGCCGAGCTGGGAATTTGTGTTGCAGACATTTTGTCCCCTGTCTAGGTGACATCCTCAGTGCTTGGGAGCCTCCTGTGAAGCGTTTCTGTGATCTTTCCTCCGGCATTTGTAGTGGTTTGAATCTGCCGCTTCCGGTTGGCAGTTCCAGCTGTCCGCTGCAGTGGTCGGTATATTGGGTCCAGGTCGATGTGCTTATTGATTGAATCTGTGGATGAGTGCCACGCCTCTAGGAATTCCCTGGCTGTTCTCTGTTTGGCTTGTCCTATAATAGTAGTGTTGTCCCAGTCAAATTCATGTTGCTTGTCATCTGCGTGTGGGGCTACTAAGGATAGCTGGTCATGTTGTTTCGTGGCTAGTTGGTGTTCATGGATGCGGACCGTTAGCTGTCTTCCTGTTTGTCCTATGTAGTGTTTTGTGCAGTCCTCGCATGGGATTTTGTACACTACATTGGTTTTGCTCATGCTGGATATCAGATCCTTCGTCCTGGTGAGTTGTTGTCTGAGAGTGGCTGTTGGTTTGTGTGCTGTTATGAGTCCTGGTGGTAGCAGTAGACTGGCTGTCAGTTCAGAAATGTTTTTGATGTATGGTAGTGTGGCTAGTCCTTTGGGTTGTGGCATGTCCTCGTTCCGCTGTCTTTCCCTTAGGCATCTGTTGATGAAATTGCGCGGGTATCCATTTTTGGCGAATACATTGTATAGGTGTTCTTCTTCCTCTTTTTGCTGTTCTGGTGTACTGCAGTGCGTTGTGGCCCTTTTGAACAGTGTATGTGTTGGGGTGGTTGCTTTTGTAGTTTAGGACTTGGTCTGTGGGTGTGGCTTTCCTGTATACCCTTGTGGTGAATTCTCCGTTCTCTGTACCATCACGTCTAGGAATGGGAGTTGGTTGTCCTTTTCTTCCTCTCTCGTGAATCGGATTCCTGTGAGTGTGGCGCTGATGATCCCGTGTGTGGTCTCTATTTCTGTGTTTTTAATGATTACAAAGGTATCATCTACATATCTGACCCAGAGTTTGGGTTGAATTTGCGGTAAGACTGTTTGTTCTAACCTGTGCATTACCGCTTCTGCTATAAGAATAGATTCTTATCCTGCCTTTTTCAGAATTTATTTTATACACAACATTCCACTGGACTCTAATGTGCAGAAGCTGTTTGTATTCGTCTAAAATCAATGAAATCCCTAACTTTTCAGGCCCCAGGACAGCACTTCACTTACTATTCCCCACTTCTAACTGATCTGTTGCCATGATGGCACATCAAGCGGTCAGCTGAGCTTGGTGAGGAGATTCCAGTTGACAGAGCACAGACAGGAGAGGCAGTGGGCAGGGGAGAAAATAGAGAAAGCATGTTATCTCCTGAGGGTCTCTGCTAACTCCCATCCTGCCTTTTGAAGTTGTGATAGAATCCATTAACAATGCCACTCCATCCCTTCTCCTATCTCTCCCAAAAACGTTGTAGCCACGAATATTAACTTTTCAGACTTGTTAAACCTAACCCATCCAATGTTATTAGACCCCCTCAATCGTCATTAAGGCTTCAAATTCTCCAGCTGTTTTCAAGGGAGCCCTCTGGTACTGTAGCCAATCAGTGAAATATTGACAACAATATGGAATGTTTCCCTAGCACTACTACCTTTTCAAAGTTGTCCTTTATTCAGTCATACCAACTCACCTCAATGCAAGAAAACGGCAAGTCAGAAGTGATTTTAACTTGGTGAAATATGTACCGTCTGCATTAAACATGGCAAAATGCACATAGCACAAAATTGCACTACTTTTTGAAGAGGTGCCTGACCTAGAAGACTATAGCTGCAGTTTCAATTTGGTGCGAAACCAAACCAAGAAACACAACTTCATGCTGAGCCAATCACTTGCTCCTCCTTTTGACTAGTGTCTCTAACTGAACACAGACTTTTCACTCTACAGCACCAGAGAAAATTATCCAACCTAACTCGAGCTCTGCTTCTCCAGCAGCAGGCCACATTCGGTGGCCTAAGCCGAATAAGCAAAAATCACTTCATCACTTTATCCCATGCTGTGGTAATGTTTCATCACACAGCCATATTTGAGAAAAACCATCATGAGTTATGCAGCACCAGACACTAAGCTCATATTAAGCTGTTCCTGTAACTGAACATAATTACTGATGGTCTATCAAAAGACCATACATTTCATATCATGTATATCTCTTTATTATACTAACAATGTGTTATTAAACCAGAGGCCTTGCCTAGTGATCTAGAGACAAGAGTTCAAATCTCCGAACTATAGAAAGTTTAAATCCAGCTATGTTGAAATTAAAATGGCCATAAGGTAATGGTAGCCATTTAATTGCCAGATTGATACAAAAACTTAGCGGGATCTTTAATGTTCTTTAGGGAACAAAATCTGCTGTCCTTATCCAAGCACACTATTTGTGACTCTAGATTACCCTCATTGACTCTTAAGTGCCTCTAAAATGACCTAGCAAACCAGTACAACTCAGCACCAAAGCCTCGAGAGTAATTAAGATTGCACAGTTAAACAGTTTTTTTCTCAGGAGAAATCTCATCACATAAATGTAACTTAACAAGTACATAAACACTTCATTGATCCGATGGTTGTACAATAAAATGTTTACTTCAAACTGAGAAATCTAAGTAATAGATTGATGCATATTTCCCAAAATAGTATTAATAGAAAAAAAATGTAAATGTTATTTGGCAGCATTTATCATGTGCATTTAAAATTAAGCACTTGACAAACCTACATTTTCCACTATACAGCATGTTGCATTAGTTTACTATGGACTTAAAGATCCATCCACAAAATGTGGAACCACCCAGATAATAGAAACTGCAAACACTGAACATTTTTTAAAAAATATGCACGTTACATTTTCATTTTTACTTACCAATCTCCTCTTTGCAACTATCTATTTCCAGCTGTAGCGTTTCTTCAATGTTCTCCTTCAGACACTGTTCTGCCTGTATCTGTTCCTTCAGGAAAAGGATTTCTGCCTTTAGTTTCTCCTCTAGGTGATCAGCTGCTGTCCGCACACTGACAATGTTTTCACGATATGTCTGCACTAGTTCATGCAGTTCCTGAAACAAAGAGACAAGCATTCAAACAGTCAGCACTCTCTGGCATATCCCATCAGCCAAGTAACTGCAGCTGAGGAGGCAGCTGAACAGTTCCTCATCCACCTCCACTCAGGGGATGGCCACCATTGTCATACACCAAGCAGCCTGAAAACAACTTTATTCCCTTTGACTTGTTGCCACTCCACAGCAGTACATCCAAGACTGGAAATTTGGATAGCTGAAGGCAGTCAACCTCCGCAGCATCTAATCTCTCCTGGCCTGAATACTGCACTACAAACCGGGAAGGAAACAGAAAGGTATTTTACCTTAAAATACTTGGTAAAAACCAAGGGAAGGTGTGCAGTATTTGCTCATTAACATAGTGAGTTGTGATCTACTGCTTGTCAGGGTGGTAGAGGCAAAAAACACGACTAGCTTTCAATGGGAACTGGATGTAGATCCGCAGGGAAAGGATGGACAAGGATTGGGGCTAAGTGGAGAGCACTTTTAAAGAGAAGTTGAGGAGCCAACTACAGACCATGCTATTTTATATCGAGTAGCTAATTCCATTCGCTGTTTGTTAATTTTTCCTCGACACACTCTGATGTCCAGAGCTACATGAACTCAAACAGCAAAGGCAGTAACTGTGCAGATTCACTGCTATGCCAGTTAGCAGTGTAGGTTTCCTTCTCTTTCCCCTTCACTGACAATGTGGCCACTACCTTTTGTCTGCCTTCCTCCTTTTAAAAGTGCCATTGTTTTGATCTTTTTTCCCCCGAAGTTCCAATACAATGCAACAGCATGTAAAACAGTAATTGCTGCTCCTGGTGTGTGAGGTAATCACCTCTAACACCAAAAAATACCTTAAAAAAGGAGCAGCCCTTAATGCCACAAATTTTTTCCATCCTCCATCTTGGATTACTCAGAATCCGATCTTTGGTAGAGACACTGCAGTGATTATAAAAGCAATTAGCAAAAGCCAATGTGGTCAAATCAATCATCATAGTGAATGTTTCCAATACAAGGGGAAAAAGGACTCAAGTAACCTTTCACTTAGAAGGCAATATACTAGGTTATATGTAAACAGGAAGAGCTATAAGTTAAATAATACACCAGGGTCAAGAAATAACTAGATATATTTCTGATTAGATTATTGTGGTGGAAAACAGCAAAGTGTTACTGCATAATTGGCCTATATCAACATATGGCTACTGCTTAAGTATGACAAGCACTTTGGACCAAAAGAATTGGCATAGAATACTTAGAACTCAATCACTACTACACTTTAGTGGAACTCCAGCTGGTGTTTTGGAGGTTATGATAGGAACCGAAATGTGGGTTGCTGACTTTCCTGGCCCTACCAGATGTTATCCTTTGTGGCACAGCTGTGGAGTACAAACTGATAAATCAAAAATCAAAGGCCTTCTCAGGGGTCTAACAGGTGGCACTCTAGAAATGAAGTGAAAGTTCAGAATTGAAGTTATAGAATCATACAGGAAAGACAGACACCATTCAGTCTTTCATACCTGAGATGGCCCTTTGTCAGAGCTATCCAATTAGCCTCAAACCATAATCTTCATGAAATACTCTGCAGACAATGCTTTTCAAGTATGTATCTATTCACTCTTCAGAATTAGTTCTGAAACTGCATCCATTATATTTTAAATAGTATATTGCAGATCAACATAATTTGCTGCATAAAATAAATGGCTTCTCAACTTCCCCCTGGTTCTTTTGCCAATTATCTTCAACTTGTTTTCTGTGTTACAGGCCATCCCACCAGTGAAAATAATTGCTCCTAATTTACTCTATTTAATCCTCTCAAATTTCTAATAACTTTATTAACTCCTCCTTAACCTTGTCTGCTCTAACCTTAACCATAATTGCAGCTCCTCCAGTCTCTCCAGATCACTGAAGGCCTTCATCTCTGAGCTGAACATCCTCACAAAAACAGCATTTAGCACTGAAGGAGGGACACATGCACTAGCTACTTTATAGAAAGCCATCTAACATTTGTCCACAAGCTCCAGAATACCACGTTGCCAGTATCAAGCACACTAGCCAAATAGCAGCCTTCAAGCCCTTCAATAATATATTACATGACTCATGTATTTTAACCAAATGGGCTTCAGGCACCAAGGATCACATTTTTGGCTCCATATTGTCTTTGTAAATTTAAATGTATATTTGGGTTTTGTTCTCTGTAAGTGCTTACTATCTAATTACAAAGTAACAGGCAATCAAATTTGAAAAGTGTCATACTTGGTCTGAATAAATATTTTCTTTGCCATGTATACACAATCAACTTAGAAATGTTCACTAATAGTATCTGAAAGCCATGTGAACGATTAGATTAGATTACTTACAGTGTGGAAATAGGACCTTTGGCCCAACAGGTCCACACCGACCCACCGAAGCGCAACCAACCCATTCCCCTACATTTACCCCTATACCTAACACTACGGGCAATTTAGTATGGCCAACTCACCTGACCTGCACATCTTTGGACAGTGGGAGGAAACCGGAGCACCCGGAGGAAACCCACGCAGACATGGGGAGAATGTGCAAACTCCACACAGTCAGTCGCCTGAGGCAGGAATTGAACCCGGGTCTCTGGCGCTGTGAGGCAGCAGTGCTAACCATCGTTTCTCTGTTGCTTTAACCACTTCAAAGCGAATTAAATAAATTAATATACTGTTTGCAACTGGATTTTCAGGGCTCATATGAACATACAATAAGTAACCACCTCAATCTAACTTTTTTCCTTCTTGCCCTTTTAAGCTGCTAACTCCATAACCACCTTACTGATTTTATGGGTTGGGCAGCTCCCTGCTCTTTCCTCCTGCTAACACTCTTCATCTGAGAGACAAAATTTGATAAAAAAAACACAAAACAGTCAAAGCAGTGGCAGACTTCTCAGCTGATGAAAGACAAATATAAAATGGGTGTCACGGAAGCTCATGTTGGGAAGCCTGAAAAAACCTGCACTCAGAAATAGCCGAGCCCTTTTTCAAGTATCCCTCCTGCTGTCACTGAGCTTCTCATTCACAGGAAAAATGACTCAAATGCCCAGTTTAGGCCATTCACAAAACAAAATCTGCAATCAGTAGGGCACTCAGTAGATCTGTCCCACTTGGGGTTCTTTAGCTCAAAACAAGAAAAGATCAGGTTCCTATAAATGTTGCTGTGGAGCCAACTCAAGTGAAATATATTGCTATTCCTTCAGTGTCTCCGGGTCAAAGTCCTGGAGTTCCCTTTCTAACGGCATTGAGAGTCAACCCACAGCACATGGGCTGCAGCAGTTCAAGAAGGCAGCTCACTACAATCTTCTCGTGGGAAACTAGGAATGGGCAATAAATGCTCGCCCAGCCAGCAATGTCCACATCCTATGAATGAATTAAAAAAAACTTCCCTGAATCTGCCACTATCACGTACTACTAACCCTACTTGGAATATTGCATACAGTTGTGGGTCACCACACTACCTGAAGGATGTGGATGCTTTGGAGAAGGTACAGAAAAGTTTTACCAGGATGTTGCCTGGTATGGGGGATTTTAGTTATTAAGAAAGGTTGGCTAGACTGGGTTTCCTTTCACTGGAATGCAGGAGGTTGAGGGGTGACCTAATAGAAGTTTATAAGATTATGAATGGCATGGATAGAACGGGAAGTATGAGGCTTTTTTTCCCCAGGGTAGAAAGGTCAATTACTAGGGGACACAGGTTCAAAGTGTGAGGGGATAAGTTAAAAAGAGATATATGAGGCATATCTTTCACACAAAGGATGGTAAGTGCGTGGAACCCATTGCCGGGGAGGTGGTGGAAGCAGACACAATAGCAGCATTCAAGAAGCACATCAATAGGAAGGGAATAGAGGAATACAGGTCCTGTAAGTGAAGACAGTTTTAGTATGGAATGGCAAAATGTGGCAGTGCAGGTGGGAGGGCCGAAGGGCCTGTTCCTGTGTTGTATTGTTCTTTGTTCCAGAGCCTTGGTTTTTGCCAGAGTACATGTCTGTTTTGCCAGACATTCAGGCAAAGGTTGTATGAGGGCATGCAAGAGTGCTAGAAGCTTGTACAAGTTAAGCACTGTGCCAGTTATTTCTAGTTTTACAATACCACTTTTGCTTTTGAAGTGGGGGGGGGGGGGGGGGGGGGGGGGTCATTTAATTAAGAAACACCACTTGACTGGGATAAGTTAGGCCATAATACTTTAAGTTGCAACATGTTTTCTAATCACAATGCTCATTTGCAACCATTCTCGAAGAGTCCATTATAGATGACCCATCTTGGCATCGTCTAGTAGTTCCCGCATCACAGATACCAGTCTACTGCCAGCTCGATTCACCCCATGTAATATCAAGAAATAGTTGGAGGTTCTGAATACTGCAAAGGCTAGTAGGTTAGATAACATTCAGGCAATAGTACTGAAGACTTGTCCTCCAGAACTTGACACTTACCTAGCCAAGCTCTTCCAGTGTAGATACAACATTAGCATTTACCCAATGTGGAAATTACCTAGGTACATTTTGTAGACAAAAAGCATGAGAAATGTAACACATATATTAGTATATATTCAATCATCAGTAAACTGATGGAAAGTATCAACAGGGCTATCAAGCAGCACTTGCTGAGCAAAACCCTGCTCAGTGACACCAGTTTGGGTTCTACCAGGGGCACTCAACTCCTGAACTCATTACAATGTTGGTTCAAATATGGACAAAACAGATGAATTCCACAAGTAAGGTAGGAATGACAGCCCTTGACTGACTATTGCATCAAGGGGTCAATGGGCATCAGGGACAACTCTTTGCTGATTGGAGTCACACCTGGCACAAAGGAAGGTGATTGTTGGAGGTCAATCATTTCAGCTCCAGGACATCTCTGCAGGAGTTCCTCAGGGTAGTGTCCGAGGCCCAACCATCTTTTGGTGCTCCATCAATGATCTTCCCTTCATCATAAGGTTAGAAGTGGGGATGTTTGCTGACGATTGCACAATGCTCAGCACCATTCACAACACCTCAGATAGTGAAGTAGTCCATACAGAAATGCAGAATCTGGATAATATCCAGGCTTACGCAGACAAGTGGCACCACACAAATGCCTGACAGTGACTATCTCCAATAAGACAAAATCTCAATCCTGCACTAATAACATCCTGGGGGTTACCACTGATCATAAGCTCAACTGGACCTGTCACTTAAAAACAGTGTCGACAAAATCATATCACATCATCGATGAGGCATAAGTCAGGAGTATGATGGAAAACTCCTGACTTGCCTGCATGGGTGCAGCTCCAACAACGCTCAAGAAGCTTTACACAATCAAGGACAAAACAACCCACTTAACTGGAACCGCATCCACAGCCACAACCACCCACTCCCTGCACCACCAATACTTGGTAGCAGCTGTGTGTACCATGCACTAGAGAAATTCAAAGATCCTTAGACAGCACCTTCCAAACCCACTACCACTTCCATCTGGAAGGGCAAGGGCAGCAAAATAATGGGAAAACCACCCCTGCAAGTTCCCCTCCCAGCCATTCATCATCTTGGCTTGGAAATATATCGCCATTCCTTTACTGTTGCTAGGTCAAAATCCTGGAATTCCCTCCCCAAGGTCATTGAGGATCAGCATGTGGACTACAGTGATTTTGAAAATATCTTACCATCACCCTCTCAAAGGCAACTAGAGACTGGCAATAAATGCTGGTCAGCCAATAATACTCACCTCCCATGAATGAATAAATACAAATGCAATAAACGAAGAGTTATGGGAATGAGGTAGGTAAAATCTGTATAAGTGTTCAATCAGCCATGATTGTATCGAAAGGCAGGGCAGGCTTGATGGGGTGAATGGCCTACTTCTGTTTCTATGTTCCTAAATCTCGCAGAACCAGAGATCTAAGTGGTTAGAGTGAATGAGGAAGGAAATTATTTGTAAGATGATTGCATTGGGGCTGAAAGTGGATGTGTCTCTAAAGACCCGATGGTTGCCTCCCAGAATGCTGAAACAGAAGACCTTTGAGACAATTGACACATCGATTACCCTCTAAAATTCTATAAAATCTGGAATGTTTCCTGAAGTTTCAATGATAGAAATGGTGCCCTAATTAAGAAGGGAAAGAGAAAGAAACTAAACGGCTGACCTGACAGCCTCAGATAAAGGATCTGATAAATAGACACTTGAATAATAATTAACTGATGATTGACAAACTCAGAGGGAGTTTTTTTTTGGAAGATATTACAAGCAAAATTGATAAAGCAGAGCGGCTGCATATATTTTGAGAAGACATTTTGATAACGTTCCCTGCAGGAGAATGGTTAGAAAAATTAAAGCATGTGGAATAAGTGGAAGTGTACTGACAAGGATTGGCCAACTGACAGAAAACAAAATAGGAACAAATGGGTCAGTCTCACATTGGCAGGCTGTGATTAGTGGGATACCACATGGATCACTTCTTGGACCCCAGCTGGTCAGGACATACATATCAATGATTTGTAGGTTGGGACAAAATGTAGTATTTTCAAATCTGCAGATAATACATAGCAAAGTGGGTTTATGTGTAGGTGTAAATGTGTCTTCAAGAGGCTTAATGGATGGGAAAGAAGATAGCAGATTGAATATAATGTGGAAAGATGCACTGTCATTCACTGTGTTAGGAAATACAGCATTGCAGAGGTTTTCTTAAAATTGTAAGAGGTTGGAATGTATAAATGTACAAAGGAACCGAGGTGTCCTTGTTGATAAGT
>NC_083431.1:52075429-52187005 GCF_020745735.1 Hemiscyllium ocellatum
TGAATAAGTTGGTAAGAGTCTTTGTCAACATGCCAAATTTCCTTAGCCTCCTGAGGAAGTAGAGGAGTTGTTGTGCTTTCTTGACTGTCATGTTGATGTGTATGGACCAGGACAGATTATTGGAGATCACCACTCCCAGGAACTCGTCACTCTCAATCATCTCCACCTCAGCACCACTGATGCAGATAGGGCCGTGCCCTCCACTTTGTTTCCTGATGTCAATGATCAGCTCCTTCGTTTTGCTGATGTTGATGAAGGTTGTTGTCTTTACATCATTCCACGAAGCACGCAAATCTCTTTCCTATACTCTTTCCTGTCATTGAGATTTGACCTACAATGGCGATGTTGTCAGCATCTTTTTAAAGGGAGTTGGGATGGAATTTGACCATGCAGTCGTGAGTGTAAAAGGACTCATATGAGGGAGCTTAACACTTAACTGCCTCCTGGGTAACTAGGGGTGTGTAATAAATGTTGACCTGGCTAGGGGTGCCCACGTCCCCTGTATGAATAAAAAAAAAACGCAAAGGTGAAGATTATATTGAAGGATAGGGCAGGCCTACTCCTGTTCCTACATCTTTATGACTGAAGCTTGATGTATTAAACAGCCTCATTTTGTGCTGCATAATCTCTTCAAAAACAGCAACAAATGGGGAAAAGAAAGCACAACAGCAAGGTACACTTTTGAACTCCTTATTTACTTAGTGCTATTGACAGACCTTGAAGAGCTCACTGACAGCTAGAACAGCACCTGGCACCATTTTGCCAATTTGGAATGGGGAGTATAGAAGCCACAAAGACTACAAGTTAGAATCATAGAATACAATCCCTACAGCATGGAAAGAGGCCATTCGGCCCATTGGGTCTGCAGCAATCCTTTGAAGAGCTTCTTGCCCAAACCCAACCTTCTATCTGATCCCTATAACCCTACATTTCCCATGACCAACACACTGAGCCCACACATATTTTGGCACTGCGGGCAATTTATCATGATCAATCCACCTAAATTGCACATCTTTGGACTGTGGGAAGAAACCTGAACACCCAGAGGAAACCCATGCAGACACAGGGAGAATGGTTGTGTGTAGTTTGCATGGTCACCCAAGGTAGGTCTCTGGCACTGTGAGGCAGCAGTTCTAACCACTGATCTACCATTAAGCATCAGAGGAACTCTGCACTTTCAGAACTGGGAGAAATGAAATGCCACAAGCAGACTAGTCGCAATAGAAGTATTAAAAATAGGAGTAGTAGTAGTACATTCAGACATTTGAGAGTGCTCTGTTATTCAATATGATCATGACTGAGTACCCTCTACTCAGTATCCTGCTCCCACTTTTGCCCCAATACCTCTTGATCCTTTTAGCTCCAAGAATTATATTGAAATCCAGCTTGATAACTTTAATGTTTTGGCCTCAACCACTTTGTGGCAGAGAATTCCATAGACTCCCCACTCTCTGGGTGAAGACATTTTTCCTCATCCCAGTCCTAAATGGTCTACCCTACATCCTGAGACTGTGATCCCTGGTTCTAGACTCCAGTCCTGCACTTACCCTGTCTAATCCTGTCTCAATTTTACAGGTTTCTATAAGATCACCACTCAGTGTCAGTCCTGCCATCCTAGGAATCAGTTTGCAAACCTTCGCTGCACTCGCTCCGACAAGAAGATCAAAACTACACACAATACTCCAGGCCCAGTCCCACTAAGGCCCTGTACAATTGCAGCAAGATATTCCTACTCCTGTATTCAAATTCTCTCACAATAAAGGCCAACATACCATTTGCGTTCTTTAACAACTGCTGCACCTGCATGCTTACTCTCAGTGACTGCAGGACAGGGACACCCAGGTCTCACTGCACCTTCCCCTCTCCCAATCTATTACCATTCAGATAATAATTTGCCTTCTTGTTTTCCCTACCAAATTGGAACAACCTCAGATTATACTTCATCCGCCATGCAGTTGCCCACTCACTCAACGTGCCCAAATCATAGCAGAACATCCTCCTCACAGCTTGTCTTTCCATCTAGTTTTGTGTGTCTGCAAACTTGAAGATATTACATTTAGTTCCCTCATCTAAATCATTTATGTATTGTGAATTCAAAGTATGTGAGAAGATTTGTAGCTTGGGTACTCATTGTTGTGGTTCTGTTTGCTGAGCTGGTGGAGTATTGTGAATAGCTGGATCTAAACACTGATCCTTGTGGTACCTCACTAAATACTGTGTGACACTCAGACAATTAGCTATTTATTTCTACTCAGCTTCCCATCAGTGAACCAGTTTTCTATCCACATCAGCACACTATCCCCAATCCCACGCACGTTAATTTTACATGCTCATCTCTTGTGTGGGACCTTACTGAAAACCTCCCTGAAAGTCCAAGTAAACTACTGGCTCCTCCTAATCAACTCTGTTCGTTAAATCCTCAGAAAATTCCAGTAGATTTGTTAAGCAGGATTTTCCTTTCATAAATCCACACAGGTTCTGCCCAATCCTATCAATGCTTTCCAAGTGCTCTGCTGTTAACTCATTTATAATGAACAGTAGCACTTTCCCTATAGTTGATGTCAAGCTAATTCGTCTATCATTCCTGGCTTTATCTTTACCTTCTCTTTTAAATAGTGGGATTATGTTAGCTGCTCTCTAATCCATAGAAACTGTTCCAGAGTCTAGAGACTCTTGAATGATGACCACTATTATCCGAGTGATGAGTCAGTAAGCTATCAGTAGCTGGAATTGGGTCTAGCAGCTGACCAAACGGAAGTGAGAGTTCAAAATTACACACATAAGCTCCCTGCCAATTGTCACATGTAGAATTGCAAGCTGTCTGTAATAACAGAACTTTTTGACACAGGCACCTACAACAAATAAAACGATGGCTTCCTAGAACTGCTTGACATAGCAGTAAATCCTCAATCGCTTAGTCAATACATATTGGGTTAGAAGGCAAAGTTGTACCGTGCCACTACTATTCTGCTTCATTAATAGAGTCATAGAATCATACAGCATGGAAACCAACTCTTTGGTCCAACCAGTCCATGCCGACCATAATCCCAAACTAAACTAGTCCCACCTGCCTGCGCTTGGCCCATATCCCTCCAAACATTTCTTATTCATGTACTTATCTAAATGTCTCTTAAACATTATAATTGTACCCACATCCACCACTTCCCCTGGAAGTGATATGAAGGATCTGAATCACTCTCTGTATACAAAATTGCCTCTCATGTCTTTTCTAAATCTTTCTCCTCTTACCTTAAAAATATGATGTGGCAATTCAGGTTTTAGTTCCTGAAATGAATTTACAGGCTCATCTTTGAGCTGCTCAACTCCTTATACTCTTAAATTGTCACAATAGTGATCACAAATCTCCCTTGATTGAAGCACATAATCAAAACAGCAGTAGCTCCAAGAGACTGGAGTTGAAAGTGTATAGAATGGATACAAGAACTGAAGTAAACAATCTATAATGCAGCCTGGCATTCCTGCAAAACTAATTTTCCCCAAACTAATTCAATCCATGTCTCACTTCCACAGTTATCATAAACAAGTTAATATACTGATTCTTCTGATTTACATATATTCATTCACCTCCACAGTGTCTGGTGGAATGAAGTTCTCTCCCTGAAGAACAGACGAGTGGAGGCTGTGCTTCCCCTGAAGACTCTCGTTTTCCTTCTGCAGTCTCATCAGTTCCTCAGATACTTGTTCTCGTGACCGCATCAATACCGCCTTTAGGAAAGGCAACAAAAATTACAGAATAAACTGTCGAACATCAGCTTTAATTAAGTAAAACCCAGAGTCGTCAATTTTTAAACAGAAATAATGGTCTGGAAAATAATATCATGAACACATTTACTATAAACCTAAGAATGAGACAGCTTAGGCCTTTCAGTCCCTTGAGCTTGCTCCACCACTCGATAAGATCATGGTTGATTCAACTGTGACCTTAACTTTCCTATGTAACCCCCAATAACCATTGTGTTCAGTCAATCAAAATTCTAACTTAGCATTAAAATATTCAACGACCCAGCCATGATTGCTTTCTGGAGAAGAGAATTCCACATAACAACAATCCTTTGAAGGGCTCCTCATCTCTGCCTTAAATGGAAAACCCTTTACTTTTAAAACGGGTACCTAGTTGTGAACTCTCCCAGAAGGGGGACATAAGACATCACCAGATCAAAATCTCCTCAGGATCTTATAAGTTGCAATAAGAGCACCCTTCATTCTTCTAAATGCCAATCCAGTCTGTCCAATCTTTCCTCATAATACCACCTCTTCAGGCCAGAAATCAAGTCAAGTGCACCTTTGCTGAACTGCTTCTAATGCAATTCTCTCCTTTCTTAAATAAGGATTCCAAATCTGTAGCACTCCGATATGGTCTTAACAACACACTATACCACTACAGCAAATTCCCCTGCTTTTATATTCCATTACCTTTGCAATAAACATGAATATTCTACCTGCCTTCTTAATCATCTGCTATACCTGCACACCAATGCTTTGTCATTCCATGTACCAGGATATCCAGATCCCTATGAGCCTCAGAGTTCTGAAAATTCACTCCATTTAAATATTATATTGCTTTTCTATTCTTCCCACAAAAGTGGACTAGTGCACATTTTCTTACATCATCACCATCTGCCAAATGTTCACTCACTCACTTAACCTACCTATATCCCTATTCAGACCACTTCACAACCTCATCTTTTAACCATCTCTGAACCATCAGCAGTGGCAGCTTCAGAGGCGGGTTGGATACAGAGTCAGCCAACCTGACAGCCCAGGAGCAGGACACTTCTGCATGGATTGGGACTCTGGGCGGTGGCACGGTGCGGGCTGGTGTAGCCCTTAGTGGGTCTCTGGGCAGCGGCACGGTGTGGGCTGGTGTAGCCCTTAGTGGGTCTCTGGCAGCGGCACACTGTGGGCTGGTGTAGCCCAGAGTGGGACTCTGGGCAGCGGCACGGTGCGGGCTGGTGTAGCCCAGAGTGGGACTCTGGCAGCGGCACGGTGTGGCCCAGAGTGGGACTCTGGCAGCGGCACGGTGTGGGCTGGTATAGCCCGGAGTGGGACTCTGGCAGTGGCACGGTGTGGGCTGGTGTTGCCCAGAGTGGGACTCTGGCAGCGGCACGGTGTGGGCTGGTGTATCCTGGAGTAGGACTTTGGCAGCGGCACAGCGTGGGCTGGTGTAGCCCAGAGTGGGTCTCTGGCAGTGGCAAGGTGTGGGCTGGTGTAGCCCAGAGTGGGATTCTGGCAGTGGCACGGTGTGGGCTGGTGTAGCCCAGAGTAGTCCTCTGGCAGCGGCACAGTGTGGGCTGGTGTAGCCCAGAGTGGGTCTCTGGCAGCGGCACAGTGTGGGCTGGTGTAGCCCAGAGTGGGTCTCTGGCAGCGGCACAGTGTGGGCTGGTGTAGCCCAGAGTGGGTCTCTGGCAGCGGCACAGTGTGGGCTGGTGTAGCCCAGAGTGGGTCTCTGGCAGCGGCACAGTGTGGGCTGGTGTAGCCCAGAGTGGGTCTCTGGCAGCGGCACAGTGTGGGCTGGTGTAGCCCAGAGTGGGTCTCTGGCAGCGGCACAGTGTGGGCTGGTGTAGCCCAGAGTGGGTCTCTGGCAGCGGCACAGTGTGGGCTGGTGTAGCCCAGAGTGGGTCTCTGGCAACGGCACAGTGTGGGCTGGTGTAGCCCAGAGTGGGTCTCTGGCAGCGGCACAGTGTGGGCTGGTGTAGCCCAGAGTGGGTCTCTGGCAACGGCACAGTGTGGGCTGGTGTATCCTGGAGCAGGATTGTAACAGTGGAGAAGGAAGAGTTGGACTTCCTTTAAGTTATCTTTCCTTAATTTTAAATTTTATTTTTAAGTTAACATGAGTGGGACCCATGCATAGCGATGGCACACACTTTTCACTGTATTCAATATCAAATACACGTGATAATAAATTCAAATACACTTTCCCAGACCACTGCTTGGGATTGAATTGGCTTCCTTTGAAATGGCTATTTGCTGATAAGGCTATGATGTAAACAAATGGTTTCAGTTATGTAATGCCCTTTCACATCAATGATCAATAGAACAGACAAACCTTTTCAGCTAATTGGCAGAAGGAGAACTCTACTTCAAGTACTACTCAACCATTACTGCCCAGTGAAACAACCATTAACCCCCAGTTGTATAACTCACTGCTCTATTAAAATAGGTACAACCAAAACATATGATTCTGCCTCCTGGACAGATGCAACGTACCATTTGCTCCTGGGTGCTTCGCTTGGCTTGGGAAAACAACTGCTGTAAGCTGGTAAGCAAGGTGTCAGCATCTTGTGCACGCTGGACCAGTCGAGAGACCTGGGAGAGTAAAATACAAGAGATGAGGTATGTTGAAGCAAGGAATGGACTCCAATAAAATAGACCATTACTACTGCAGCTAGTGATGATTTCCATCAACTTCACCTGCCCTTCTACAAAGACAGACAATTGGATCTTACACATCTACACTGAGGCCTGGTTTCCTTGTCTTGTCTGAGGCATAGCACCCCTGGCATTCAGACATTCTCTCAGAAGTGTTGGCCTGGATTGTAGCATTTAGGAATGTAACCTTAACTCTGTCTTCTTGCTTGGAGACAAGCACGCTACTGATGAGTCGCTAAAAGAGCACTGAAGTGCTGAAAAAAGCATTGTTTGGATTAAAATCACAGAATTGTTACAGTGCAGGACAGAAGTAATCACTCATTGTGTCTGGCAGGTTCTCTGGATGAGCAATTCCTAGCTTCTCCCTGTAACCCTGCACATCCTTCGTTTCAGTAGCAATCTAAATCTGTTTTTAACATTTTAGTTGAAGCAGCCTCTGCCGTGCCCTTTGATAATGCATTCCAGACTTGGACTACTCACTGTGTGAGAAGGGATCTCCTCGTGTTGTGATCAAAGGTGTGTGATTTTTCACATATTAATATCATTTACTTTTAAGAGTTTGGATTTTAAACTAGTGACAAGTTAAGTTTTGGTCCGTTTGTGTGAAGAGATTTTAAAATTAAGTCAGTCAGTCGTTTTGGAATTATGATTTATGGAATTTTGGAATTAAAACCAGTATGTTCCCCATGGAATGTTTTTAGTTCAGATCAATGTGTTTGGTTAGAAATCTGCACTAGTTGTTCACAACTGAGATGTCCAAGATGTCAGTTAGGTGAATGTTCCAAAGGAAAGGCTTCATAGCTCACAGGACAGGAACGGAGGGAAAAGTAATTGTGATACCTCTAGATTGGGCAGGGATGGAAACTTGCTACAGGTTGTGAATAACTGTAAAATGATGGTGTTGGTTAGTAGTTAGGATTTTGTTTTGCAGGATGTTTGAAATTTTTAAAACTGTCTTATGTTTAGATAGTATGGTTTGCTCTATTTTATTTTTATTTCTTTGCGTAATACTCTTTTGTATTATTATTCTGTGTTATTCTTAAAACCAAATCTGTAGTCATGTGTGTTTACTTTTCTGTAAAAGACAACCACATTAAGTTAATAATTGATCAAGCCAGCTTTAGTTCTGGGATCTGACCTGTCTGGTAATAACATCAGCTGAAACCATAACAACACTGCTTTTGCTTCTTTGACCATTACTTTAAATCTGTGTCCTCTCACTTTCAAATAGGCATCTTCATAACTGAAAAATTACTTAGCCCTGGAACGACTTTCATGAATCTTTTCTGAATTCTGTCATCATTCCTGAAGGATGGTGTCCAGAAATGGATGCACCACTCCAGTTGAGGCCATGCCAGTGTTCAATATAAAATCTTTGCTCCTGCGTTCTATTAATAAAGCCTAGGATATTGTATGCTTCATTAGTCAGACCGTCAACCTCCTGTGACACCTTCAGTGACTTATACACATATACATCTAGGTCCTTCTGCACTCACATTAGAGCTGTACTCTTTATATGTAATTGCCTTTCCATGTTCTTCCTACTAAAAGGAATCACATCACTATTCTCACACTGGACATCATTTGCCATGTGTCCATGCATTCAACCAACTTGTCCACAAGAGATATGCAGTGTTTTGACGTTGTAATAGTGAAACTTGTGAAAACATGTTTCTGCAATAAAAGCACTGTTTTGCTTGAGGTAACTGATTAAGGTTTAAATAATGTAGTCCAGCAGAGTGTTTTAGAATAACATTTGAAAATCATTAATATAGGATAAGAATGGAAGTGATGCTAGATGTTATTGCTGAGGTACAGAATATACCAGTTGATTTAATTGATTTTTAACCAAATAGGTATGAGTAAGGGTCCACTGGATGGCTAAGTAAATTTATTGAGTGGTCAAAAGTGCAATTTTATATTTTCTGTCACAATATTCAAGCAAATCACAGTACTTTCCAGCCAATGATGATCTTTTAAAGTGTAGACACTGTAACGATATAGGAAGTGGGGCTGCTGGTATTTACATGGGAAGGTCCCACAAACAGCACTGACGTAAAACATCACTTCAACTTACTTGTTGAAGTAAAAGCAAAATACTATAGACATTAGAAATTTGATCCATCCACAATGCTGAATATTTTCAACAGTTTATATTTTATTGGTGATGTTGGTTGAGACAAATGGTGACCATTTTCTTTGAAGAGAGTCATGGATCTCTACTCTCCATGGATCCATCTAAGAGGAAAGGTGGGGTCTCATTCACTTGTTTGAAAATCGTCTTCAGTATAATTTGTTCTCAGTATTGCCTAAAGTAACAGCCTGGCTTATAGGAAGTATCTGGATTGGCTTTGGCAAAGTAGGTGAGTATGTTAACATACAAGTTAAGTTAACCTTAACAGTTAAAACATTGCTAGATAAGCAATGACAGATATTTAAGGAGCTGCTTCATAAAATGCAATCAAGATGGACTTCAAGAAAAGCAAACTATCACGAAGGAAGTTAAAGATGGTATCAAATTAAAAGATTGGTGTTGGGTAGAAGATTGGGAAGACTTTAGAAAATAGTAACCAAAAAGTACAAAATATTACCTAATTTCTGACTTTATTGTGAGAATAAATTAGGAAGAAATTTTAAGACATTCCCTAGTAGTACAGATATAACTATCTTGAAGGCTTGTCATTACTTGGATTCATATACTTACTGTAGGTTTAATGTGGAGGTGCCAGTGTTGGACTGGGGTGGACAAAGTTAAAAATCACACAACACCAGTTTAGAGTCCAACTGGTTTATTTGGAAGCACTAGCTTTGTGATTTTTAACTGCTATAGGTTTGACCTTGTTGCATTCATATTATTTTACTGGATTTGGGGGACATGGGGAGTAGTATGGGAAATGATGTTGTCAAATATTGCAAACTAAATTTGTCACTTTAACAGGTACTTGTATTTTATCACAGACCACAATACCCAGATCCACAACAGACATTAGTCATTTTCCTTTGCTGCCATTTGTTGATTTCACTGGAATAATTGAATATTTGTGAAAGTGATGATTCAATGACCTAAATAGCTAGATTGTGTTCAATTATGCTACTCAGTGCTGCTAGAACCTGATTCAAAATAAACACCTACTACAAAAAGCTTTTATCAGCAAGTCAGTGTATCTAATTTCAAGTATTAGTAATGCTATGTCTGCTCCTGGTACCTGGCTACTAGTGTCATCGGAGCTCTGTTTGACATAATCCTCCAGCTCCTGTTTCTCCTTCATTGTTCTCTCAAGCTGCTCATTTGCCTGTCGTAGCATCACCTGTAGTTTCTTTACCTGCAGTTAAGCAGATGAACACATTATCAGAAAGAGCCCACTGTATAAAATCATTTTTACACAAGACAAACTGATTTCAATGAGGTTAAATTCAATCTCTTGTGAGGAACAGAGGAGGTCACTGATCTAAGTGAATAGAAATAGTTAATGCTCTGTGAGGAAAGAATGTGAGCACATGCGAAGGGAGAGAGTGCGCAAGAGACAATCAGAGAGTTATTAAGTGACTCATGGAAAATAATTGACAGAAAGTGAGAATCATAAAGCAACACAGACCTTAAAACATTAACAGTAATCATTAACTTGTCTGCCCTCAACGAGTGATGACTGGCTCATGTGACCACAATTTTGGTTTCCAGTGAATACAAAACGTTGTCAACTGTTTTAAAAAATAACTTTCTTCTTTAAATATTTTGAATACATTAAGCAGTAGATGTTTCCACGGGCAGGTAATACACTGGCCATGAACTGCATTCAGATTGTACAATTCACAGTATGTGCCCTTCTCTCTCACACAAGAATTTTAATCATATATGTCATAATTACCAGTATAATATTGCTATATGCTGTTTCTCACACTTAGTTCTTGTAATTACTCTCAATAGAATTGGTTCATAAAAGCAGCTAAACAAAAAACAGAAAAACACAACATTCAACTTTTAACACGCAAATCTCAGAGTTAGTTGGTATTATTTCCACAATGAAACACTTTAATGTTGAGAACACCAATCAGTGGGATGCTGCAAACTTTAGAAAGCATTGAAACTTACTGAAAACCTATAGCTTTCTAGGCACAGTTCACATTTGCTGCAAAATATAGAGTATCTGGCTTTATTTCATGAAAAGCTTATGATCTAAAAATCTCTGTGGTTTATAAATGTAGAAATTTGCTGAAAATAAATTCCACGTTTGCACAAATACACCGCATATCATTACATTCCTGTGCCAAAATTAACCAGCCTTCCGGTCCGTTCTAGTACCTTGGCTGGAACACTAGCAATTTCCATCCTACTTCCCACAATGATCAAGGATGCATGAAAAACTACCAACACTTTTAAAGTTCCCATTACATATTTTTTATCCTATCCAATCATTATTGCTATGTTGGCAGAGTCCTCTTCAAAGTCTCCACGATTGGGTGGCACAGTGGCACAGTGGTTAGCACTGCTGCCTCACAGCGCCAGAGACCAGGGTTCAATTCCCACCTCAGGTGACTGACTGTGTGGAGTTTGCACATTCTCCCAGTGTCTGCGTGGGTTTCCTCCGGGTGCTCCAGTTTCCTCCCACAGTCCAAAGATGTGCAGGTTAGGTGAATTGGCCATGCTAAATTGCCCGTAGTGTTAGGTAAAGGGGTAAATGTAGGGGTATGGGTGGGTTGCGCTTCGGCGGGTCGGTGTGGACTTGTTGGGCTGAAGGGCCTGTTTCCACACTGTAAGTAATCTAATCTAAGTAATCTAATTTCTTTGTTTCTCTTAACAGCCTAGGAAACATTTCATCTAGGTTGGCAATTAGATAATTCCATCCAGTATTTCACAGCCCTCACCATCTTCAGCAACAATGCTTTTGTCAATACCCTTCTTTTGAAGCCAAGGACACAGTATTCATTAAGAACCACGTGGGCAGCACAGTGGCTCAGTGGTTAGCACTACTGCCTCACAGCGCCAGGGACCTGGGTTCGATTCCAGCCTTGGGCAACTATCTGTGTGGAGTTTGCATGTTCTCCCAGTGTCTGCGTGGGTTTCCTCCGGGTATCCCAGTTTCCTTCCACAATCCAAAGATGTGCACATCAGATGAATTGGCCGTGATAAATTGTCCGTAGTGTTAGGTGCATTAGGCAGGGGTAAATATAGGGTCAGGGTGGGTTACTCTTCAGAGGGTTGGTGTGGACTTATTGGGCCGAAGGGCCTGTTTCCATACTGTAGGGAATCTAATCTAATCAAAAACCATGCCCACATCTTCCACACTCGCCCTCAAGGTTATATTTTTGGACTAAAATATCCTCTACATGGTTATCTTTATTTATCTTGACACTTTATGCATTTATAAATGAGCTTTGGATAATCCTTGATTTAGAGAAAGTGAGAACTGGAAATGCTAGAGGGTCAGAATCGAAAAGTGTAGCGCTGGAAGAAGCACTGCCGGTCAGGCAGCATCCGAGGAGCAGGAGAGTCGACGTTTTGGGCATAAGCCTGTCATCAGGAATTGGGGGAGGGTGCTGAGAGATAAATAGGAGGGTGGGAGTGGGAACAGGGGAAGGTGGCTGGGAATGCAAATAGGTGGATGTAGGTGAGGAGTGATTTGATAGGTTGGTGGGGAGCATGGAGCAGATAGGTAGGAAGGAAGTTGTACAGATAGGACAGGTCAAAAGAGGGGTGCCAGGTTGGAGGCTTGGATCTGGGGGGGGGAGGGGGGGGGGGGGGGGGGGGGGGGATGTGGAGAAAAGAGGACAGATTTCGAAACCAGTGAAGGCAACATTGATGCCATATAGTTGAAGGGTCCCAAGACAGAAAATGAGGTGCTCTTCCTCCAGATGTCTGGTGGATTAGATTTGGCAGTGGTGGTGGCCCAGGACTTGCATGTCCTTGGTGGAGTGGGAAGGGATTTGAAGTGGTTGGCCACAGGGCAACGGGGATGGTTGGTGCGTGTGTCCCAGAGATGTTTCCAAAACACTGCAAGTTGGCATTCTGTCTCGCCGACATAGAAGAGACTATATCGAGAGCAACGGATATTGTAGATGAACTGGATGAATATGCAGGAAAACCTCTGCCGGATATGAAAAGATCCTTTAGGGCCTTGGATGAAGGTGAGTGGGGAGGCACAGGCACATGTTTTACACCTCTTGCGGTAGCAAGAGAAGGTACTGGATGTAGAGGCTGGGTTGGTGGGGAGCATGGACCTAACAAGGGAGTCACGGAGGGAATGGTGTCTGCAGAATGCAGATAGAGGTGTGGAGGGAAATATGTCTCTGGTGATGGAGCAGAAATGGTGGAGGATAATGCGCTGTACCTGGATATTAGTGGGGTGGAAGGTGAGAATCAGGGGGTTCTATCCTTGTTGTGTTTGGAGGGCTGGGGTTCAAGGGCGGAGGTGTGGGGAGTGGAGGAGATGTGCTGGAGGGTATTGATGATCACATGGGAGGAGAAATTGCAGTCCTGGAAATAGGAGGCTATCTGGGATGTCCTGGAACAGAATTGCTCCTCCTCGAAGTAGATACTGTGGAGCCGGACAAATTGGAAGTTAGGGATCATGTTTTTACAGGAGGGAGATGGGAAGTGGTGTAGTCCAGGCAGCTGTGGGAGTTGGTGAATGTCTGTGTTGAGTCAGTTGCTGGAGATAGAGAGGTCCAGGGAAGGGAGACAGGTGTCTGAGATTGCCCAGGAGAACTTAAGGTCAGGGTGGAAGGCATTAGTGAAGTTGATGAACTGTTCCACCTCCTAGTGGCAGCATGATATGGTGATAATACAGTCATCAATGTAGCAGAGGAAGAGGTGGGGATGGTGCCAGTGTAACTGCGGAAGATGGACTGTTCCACATATCCTATGAAGGTGTCCATGGCTATCCCTTTAGCATGAAGGAAGTGGAAGGATTCAAAGGAGACATTGTTGAGGGTGAAGACTAGTTCCCCACATTCCTGATGAAGAGCTTATGCTTGACTCTCCTCTCCTTGGCTGTGCTTTTCCAGTACCATGCTTTCTGACTGAGGTCTAGTTCCATCAATTGGATGAGTGTGTTGGTGAAGGGGCATTGGTTGGGTCAGTAGGAGAGGAAGAAATGGAGGGCTTGGAGGCCTTCGCCATGGTGAATGAATGTGTAAAGAGACTGGATATCCATGGTGAAGATGAGATGTTGACTCAAATTGCCTTTATTTTTTTCATGCCCTCTGTTTTGTTAATTCACTTTTTCATTCACTCCAACACTTGCTAGGCTCCTTCTGTTTTCTTTGCACGTTTAACTCTTGATGTCTAACAAACTTCCTTTGCTTGCCTTGTTCAACCCTGCATATACTTTGACATCTTGACCACCTAATTTAGGTGTTGCCAATGAAATTGCACATAGAGCTCTCTATTTTTTCATTATGCTCCCCACTTGTCTGGAATGGTACAGCTTCATCAGCACAATCAGGAAAATCTTGACACCATCAGGAAAAACACCTTGTTTCAAAGGCATCCTACCCATCCCCATTGATAAACAATGGTAGCAGAATGTAGGTTTACAAGAAGCACCTCAACTCAAAAAACCCTATTTCAACAGCATTTCCAAAACCTGTGACCTCCACCATCTAGAAGGTCCATGTCAACAACCATATAGGAACACCTCTACCTGCAAAGTCCTTCCAAAAGTCATCCAACAGCCTTGCTTGGAACTATATTGTCATTCCTTCATTGTTGTTCAGTCAAAATCCTGGAATTCCCTTCTTAACAGCACGAATATATATCCTTATATCCAAGAAACTGCAGCAGTTCAAGAAGACAACTCACCACCATCTTCTCCAAGACAATTACGGATGGGTGATGATGCAGGCCCAGCCAGCAATGCCCAGATTCCATGAACAAATACAAAAAAAAACAAAGTAACTTGATAAATATAGGTGACAAGGTCAGGGCCTAGTAGAGATCTCTGGGGAATCACCACTTGCTACATCAATATCCAGGATTGTTCCCTCCAGCCGGGCTGAGCTGTTCTGAAGAAAAATCAGATCAGATCAGATTCATAACATTATCTCTTTTTCGCTCTGCAGATGCTGCCTGACCTGATGAATTTCTCCAGAATTTTATGTTTTTATTTCAGATTTCCAGCATCTGCAGAATTTTGCTTTTATTCTTCACAGTTTGGCTTTCCTACATGTGACAGGCTGGGTTTTGTGAGAAAAATCAAAGGAATTACAGAAAATGACCAGCGCAATCACTGAAGCACCAATCACATAATCTAATTTCATATCTAAGTCATGCTGCAGGAAATTCCTTTGAGGAAATTCTTTACAGGCAGCTTTTAGGAGCACAAATTGGTATTGTAAACTGTAGTGTTCCCTTCTCATGTGTTTCGGAAACACCATCCGTGAATTACAGTTCCAGGTTCGGACAGAAATTTAATTTACTTCAACCAAATTAGTCATTTTCGCCTACTTTTTGGTTGGAATTTGTCGGGGGTGGGGGGTAATTAAGACATAATCACTCAGCTTTCTGTTGGTTCAGTAGATAGTTTCCTGCTCTTTTCGGTCTAATGCCTGAGAGGTCAGACGGTCCAGAGTACCTCACGCATGTGAAATTTAATTATGTTGAATATTAAGTAATTATTGCACACTACTGCACCTAAAAATACATTGCTGTACTATGACCCACAGAACACATGCTGCTGAAATGCCTTTTAAGGTTGCAGGTATTGCCACCCTCAGGTGGCACATCCTAAGCACATGAAACACAACCATCTGCATTTTGCTGTCAGCAGTAAAGTGATAACATGTACCATTGACATCAAACAAAGCTGGCACGGTGGCACAGTCGTTAGCACTGCTGTCTCACAGCGCCAGAGACCCGGGTTCAATTCCCACCTCAGGCAACTGACTGTGTGGAGTTTGCACATTCTCGCCGTGTCTGCATGGGTTTCCTCTGGGAGCTCTGGTTTCCTCCCACAGTCCAAAAATGCGCAGGTTAGGTGAATTGGCCATGGTAAATTGTCCGTAATGTTAGGTGAAAGGGAATGGTTGTGCTTCAGTGGGTCGGTGTGGACTTGTTGGGCCGAAGAGCCTGTTTCATCACGGTATGCAATCTAATCTAATGCTGCCCACAAAGATTAAACGGTGTCTATGGCAGAAATTTCCCTTTTATCCAGAAGTTAAATCTGTAAATCAAGGGGGCATCTTGACATGCAGCAATAGTCACATCAACAGGGAGGCAGCTAACTAATCAAAATGTAAGTTTCCACAGGTTGAAAGATAATAGACTTTTAAAATTGAAAAATAGGAATCATAATGGCGAAATTTGACAGTTTAATAGAAAATTAGTTTTTCAAGGTCAGTGAACATGTTTAGTAGTTACTATCAAATTAGAACTTTAGTTAAAAGCTGAGTCATTTAATAAGTGCAACATTTTGCAGTTTTTTTACAACATGATTAATGGCAATTAGATGGACTTTCTTGTTCACTTTCGATTGTAACGGACATAGTATCCTTTGGGAACGTCTACATTATACCAGAAGTAAAATTACCAAAAACCAAGTCTCGTGAAGTTGCAATCTTTTTAAGTGGGACAGTGAACATTTCGCAGCCATTACCATAGTAAATTCAAGTCGTCGTGCTATAATTAGCACCTTTATTCCCCTGTCACTTTTGATTTTGTATTCTCTTTCTTCCATTCGGATTTATTGCTGTGTAGTTTTGAACCAAAGTGTGATAACTGATGTGCACGCGAAAGTATAATATCGAGACTCCATGGCAGCGTGAATGCAACATTAATAACCGAGAAACATAACTGCACTCATATTTTGAAGTCATCCATCCTGTCCTAATTATTATATACTATAAGTGACTCCATCTAGATTTGTAGAGTCATAGAGATGTACAGCAAGGAAAGAGACCCTTTGGTCCAACTTGTCTATGTCAACCAGATATCCCAACCCAATCTAGTCTGACCTGCCAACACCTGGCCCATATCCCTCCAAGCCATTCCTATTCATATACCCATCCAGATTCTTTTTAAATGTTGTAATTGTACTCGCCTCCACCACTTCCTCTGGCAGCTCATTCCATAAGTGGCAGTTCATTACATACACATACCATCCTCTGCATGAAAATGTTGCCCCTGAGGTCTCTTTTATATCTTTCTAAACCCAGGCCCTCTAGTCCTGGACTCCCCCACCCCAGGAAAAAAACTTTGTCTATTTAGCCTATCCATGCCCCTCATGATTTTTTATAAACCTCTATAAGGTCACCCCTCAGCCTCCAACGCTGCAGGGAAAACAGCCCCAGCCTATTCAACCTCTCCCTGTAGCTCAAATCCTCCAACCCTGGCAACATCCTTGTAAATCCTTTCTGAAGCCTTTCAAGTTTCACAACATCCTTCCAATAGGAAGGCGACCAGAACTGCATGCAATATTCCAAAAGTGGCCTAACCAATGTCCTGTACAGCCGCAACATGACCTCCCAACTCCTGTACTCAATACTCTGACCAATAAAGGAAAGCATACCAAACGCCTTCTTCACTATCCTATCTACCTGCGACTCTACTTTGAAGGAGCTTTGAACCAACACTCAAGGTCTCCTTGATCAGCAACACTCCCTTGCACCTTATCATTAAGTGTATAAGTCCTGCTAAGATTTGCTTTCCTAAAATGCAACACCTCACATTTATTTAAATTAAACTCCATCTGCCACTCCTCAGCCCATTGGCCCATCTGATCAAGATCCCGTTGTAATTTGAGGTAACCCTCTTCGCTGTCCACTATACCTCTAATTTTGGTGTCATCTGTAAACTTACTACTTATACCTCTTATGCTCACATCCAAATCTTTTATATAAATGACGAAAAGTAGTGGACCCAGCACGGATCATTGTGGCACTCCACTGGTCACAGGCCTCCAGTCTGAAAAACAACCCTCCACCACCACCCTCTGTCTTCTACCTTTGAGCCAGTTCTGTATCCAAATGGCTAGTTCTCCTTGTATTCTAGGAGATCTAACCTTGCTAACCAGTCTCCCATGGGAAACCATGTCAAACACCTTACTGAAGTCCATATAGATCATGTTCACCTTTCTGCCTTCATCAATCCTCTTTGTTATTTCTTCAAAAAACTCAATCAAGTTTGTGAGACATAATTTCCCATGCACAAAGCCATGCTATTTTGGCGCTGCCTCGTGCTCCCACGAGGAGGTTGAACAGTTCATCCACTTTACCAACACCTTCCACCCCGACCTCAAATTCACCTGGACCGTCTCAGACTCCTCCCTCCCCTTCCTAGGCCTTTCCATTTCTATCTCGAGCGACCGAATCAACACAGACATCTACTATAAACCGACTGACTCCCACAGCTACCTAGACTACACCTCCTCCCACCCTGCCCCCTGTAAAAACGCCATCCCATATTCCCAATTCCTTCCTCTCCGCCACATCTGCTCCCAGGAGGACCAGTTCCAATACTGTACAGCCTAGATGGCCTCCTTCTTCAAAGTCCGCAGACTCCCCCCAGACGTGATCGACAATGCCCTCCACCGCATCTCCTCCACTTCCCGCTCCTCTGCCCTTGAGCCCCACCCCTCCAACCGCCACCAGGACAGAACCCCACTGGTTCTCACCTACCACCCCACCAACCTCCGTATACAGCATATCATCCGCCGTCATTTCCGCCACCTCCAAACGGACCCCACCACCAGGGAAATATTTCCCTCCCCTCCCCTATCAGCGTTCCGAAAAGACCACTCCCTCAGTGACTCCCTCGTCAGGTCCACACCCCCCCACCAACCCAACCTCCACTCCCGGCACCTTCTCCTGCAACCGCAGGAAATGCAAAACTTGCGCCCACACCTCCTCCCTTACCTCTCTCCAAGGCCCCAAGGGATCCTTCCATATCCGCCACAAATTCACCTGCACCTCCACACACATCATCTATTGCATCCGCTGCACCCGATGTGGCCTCCTCTATATTGGGGAGACGGGCCGCCTACTTGCGGAACGCTTCAGGGAACACCTCTGGGACGCCCGGACCAACCAACCCAACCACCCCGTGGCTCAACACTTTAACTCCCCCTCCCACTCCACCAAGGACATGCAGGTCCTTGGACTCCTCCATCGCCAGAACATAAATACACGATGGTTGGAGGAAGAGCACCTCATCTTCCGCCTGGGAACCCTCCAACCACAAGGGATGAACTCAGATTTCTCCAGTTTCCTCATTTCCCCTCCCCCCACCTTGTCTCAGTCGATTCCCTCGAACTCAGCACCGCCCTCCTAACCTGCAATCTTCTTCCTGACCTCTCCGCCCCCACCCCACTCCGGCCTATCACCCTCACCTTGACCTCCTTCCACCTATCACATCTCCATCGCCCCTCCCCCAAGTCCCTCCTCCCTACCTTTTATCTTAGCCTGCTGGGCACACTTTCCTCATTCCTGATGAAGGGCTTATGCCCGAAACATCGATTCTCCTGTTCCTTGGATGCTGTCTGACCTGCTGCGCTTTAACCAGCAACACGTTTTCAGCTCTGATCTCCAGCATCTGCAGACCTCACCTTTTAGCCTGATCAGTCCCAGCCTTTCCAAATTCATCTGCATCCTGTCCCTCAGGATTCCTCCAACAACTTGCCCACCACCAACGTCAGGCTCACTGGTCTATAGTTCCCTGGCTTGTCCTCATCACCCTTCTGAAACAGTGGCACCACATTAGCCAACCTCCAGTCTGCTGGCACCTCACCTGTGACTATCGATGATACAAATATCTCAGCAAGGGGCCCAGCAATCACTAATGAATTATCTGTGCAAAAAAACAGTTAAAAACAACAGGAGAAACTCTTCCATGCACTGAATAGTTAAGAACTGGAATGTACTGTGAGTGCGAAGGCAGCAGGTTCAGTCAAGGCACTCAAGAGGGGATTAGATTATTATCTAAAAAGGAAGAATGTGCAGCAGTACACTGGGAAATGGCTTTGATGTACTGCTGACTCTAAGCCAGCACTGACACAAGGCCAAATACCTACCTTCTGTGCTGCAACAATTCTGAGTTCCAGTAAGCTGTCACTTGAAGTAACTGAACATTCACATGTTTGCATATGCAACTTTCATTGCAACTTCTTTTGTCCAAATTTGCAATGTAAAGAATTCTACTAAAGGCACAGAGTTTAAATTTTTATTGGCTAAAATTGTTGAACTAATTACAGCACCTATCATTATCGGTGTGGAAGAAAATTCAGCATTCTGTAGCAAGGAATAAATATGGTACATTTTACAAATCACCTTCAAAGCTGGTTGTTTGAACAGTTTCTGTGTTAGCCTGCCAAAAACAGGAGATCACCACTAACCTGCTTATGAAGATTTTGCTACATTTGCACTGTAAATATGAATGAATCGCATCACAGCTATTTCACATATTGCTCCTGCAGAGAACTAATATGGCACGATGGAAAAATGGCTGCCTCTGCTGCTTTCAATGCAGCCTGTAATGATGCGATTAATAACTTGAACATGAAATTCAGCTTTTGATGCCCAGAAAGAGAACTGAAACTGTGGATTTTCACTCCAGCACACAATAAACTATTCATGGAGGTTACCCACTCCATTTCCTAAACACTGAATCATTCCCTCTCCCTGATAATTGCCTGGTGTCAGAGTTAACTGAGATGAGATAATGACCACAAACCTTGAACTAGAACAGTATATTTCCATCTCTGTAAACATTGTCCAACTCAAATTACCTGCTGCTGAAGTCCTTGGCCATACCTTTGTTATTTCCAGACTTGACTTTTTATTCACTCCGGAGAAGCAAGCATTACTATCCATCCCTAATTGCCCTTGAGGTGGTGCTGATGAGCTGCCTTCTTGAACCATCATCATCAACGTGCTGTAGGTAGACCTACAATGCCATTAGCAAGAGGATTCTATCCTAAAGCATTCCTACTTAGTCTTCATTTTCTACCCTCCATTAACTGACCTGTACCTTAACTTGCAGCAAATCAAAGTCATTCACCACCTCTGGGCTCACTAACCTGTACTAGTTCCCGATTAAGCTACTCCTCAACTTTAAACTTCTCATTTGTGTGCCCGAATCACTTCACAGCCTCACCTTTCCCTTGCTCCAAGCTTTGACATCCCTACAACCCTCTGAGGTATCTGCACTCCTTCAACTCTGAATCCTTGGCATTTCTGAATTTAATCATCATGAGCATCCATGCTTCTAAAGTTTCCTTCATTAGCCTCTATTTCTGCTGTAAGACAAGTTATAAAACTTACCTCTGAGCAAATGTTTGGCCAACCACACTCATGTGACTTATGTAGGTAGCTTGATGCCAGAGTTTGTTTGAAAATGCTCTGACAAACTTAAACTTGTTTTATTACATTAAATGTGTTGCTGTGAAATGTGAGCCATTAATGATGTAGTGAGGCAATTTTAAATTTAATTTTTTGATTCTTCTTTCAATCACATCTTTCCCCTGTCAATTTCTCTTCCTGTATGTAAATTGACTATAACTAACCCCATTTTCTCTCCAATATTCTCAAAGTTTCCTCTTCTATCCTTACATTCTAATGAGTTAGAAGACAGACCAGTGAAGTCAATGTTCAGGAGGTCCCAAATGCCACATGAACCTCACTGCACCATTATCAGCTCGTGTTCCATGATAGAAAAATCATGAAATCTGAGGAGTGTGGTTTAAAAAAAAATCCATCTCATGACTCTAATTGTAAGGTGGCCCACTCTAGCAACTTCTGGGGCATTTGACAACTCATTTTACAAAGAACAAAAAAGATTTACAGCCCAGGAACAGGCCCTTCTGCCCTCCAAGCCTGAGCCAATCCAAATCCACTGTCTAAAGATCAGTATCCCTCTGCTCCCCACCTACTCATGCATCTGCCCAGGTGCACCTTAAGTGAATCTATGGAGTTTGCCTCTATTATCTCTGCTGCAACATGTTCTAGACACCTACCGCCCTCTGTGTAAAGTACTTGCTGCATGTATCTCTCTTAAATTTTTTACCTCTCGCCTTAAAAGCTTGGTCTCTCATTATTGAATCCTTCAATTTGTTATGAGAGTTAACATAAACCTTGCCACATTAGGTAAAGCTCCCAGTTGAAGACAAACTCTCACAAAAATATTTATGCTTGTGTCGAAAGAATTATAGTTAACTAGTACCGGGTAAACTTTTTTTTTAAACCAACTCAAGCACTGGTAATTTTCACCTCCTTAACCAATAAGTGGGACTGAGGCCATTGCAACACTCCAGCTGTTTCTCTCATTTGCACATGGTTGTATTATAGCAAAATATGCCTGTGCTTCTTCATAACAGTATTAGTGGACAACATTTGACATTGCACCAAATGAGGTGGTTAAGCAGGACAGGGCCAAAGATTTTCGCAGAACCATACAGGAGGAAAAGCCGAGAGGTTTAAAGAGGGAAATCTAGAGCTTAGGGCATAGACAGCAGCCATTGGTGGGTGAAGGGAGTGAAAATGCACAAGGAGAGCAATGCAGAGCCCTCAGACTGAAAGGGATGGATGGGGTTCCACAGTCAGGGAGGAGCAACAGCATGGGCTCAGCTGATAATCAGCATGAGAATTATAAAATCTAGGTGTTGCTGGAGAGCCAATGCAGGACAGTAACCAGAGGCGTGATGGGACTTGGTATGTGTTAGGTAATTTAGTTTTTGGACAAGTTTAGATGTATGAAGAGTAAGATAAAGTGGTGGTCAGGAGAATACCGGAATTGCTCAGACTGGAAATAACGAAGACAATGAAGAAGATTCGTTCTTAACATAGTGATGATATATATCAGATCTCCAGAACTGAGTTAGGGTGGGATTGCATATATGACAAAAGGCTGATTCCAATCATGAAGTTGCGGTAAAGTGAGGTTTGGGCATTCCAGGTTGAGTGGAAGACAGGAGTGTAATTGGAATGAAACTTAAGACTTTTTATTTTGGTGTCAACTATTTTGACCTTCTTAAAATTTGTTCATGAAATATGGCTGCATTAGGTAAAAACGATGGCTGCAGATGCTGGAAACCAGATTCTAGATTAGAGGATGCTGCCTGAACTGCTGTGCTTTTCCAGCACCACTCTAATCTAGAATATGGCTGCATTGCCTATTCCCAATTGACCTTCAGAGTCAGTGAGTTGTCTTCACGAATTGCCTGAGTCCTTCAAGCGTAGCAACACCCACAATGCTTTTAGGGAGGGAGTTCAGGATTTTGACTTATAGCTGTTGAACGAAGAGTGATATAGTTCCAAGTCAGGATGATACTAGCTTATTATTGGATAAATAGTAAGGCATGTGATCAGATAGAAGAAAACTGGCGTAGACTCTCCCTTCAGTAAAAAGTATTCCAAGAGAAATAAAATTAAGGTGAAAGATTTTATGCCATATGATTTGCAAAAGGTAAAAATAAGAAGTTAGAAAGAATATAATATTGGTTTCAAAGATTTATCTCAAGAGGGCAAAGAAAATTAATCACCACTTCTGACTAAACTGCAGATGAAATACTGCTCCTAATGTCTGGAACAAAGATTCTAATGATTCCGTCAGGAATGAGAACCAAAGGATGGTCAGTTATACAATATCGGGACATGTCTTATTGGATTAGGAGCAGAAACGCAGCAGGAGATTAGTTTATTTTGCAGAGAAGTAATCCCTCACAACAGTCCATCTCACCTGGTCCCGGGTCTCAGCCTCCTGTACTTGGATTCCTTGGAGCTGCTTCTCATAATTTGAACACATGTCACAGCGGCGGCCCAGCTTGTTTCCAGCATTCTGTACCTGCAGGGAAATAGTACAGTGAAAAGTGGGCAGATGGCAATTAGCATATACAGTATAAATACAGGCTGAACTGCATCATTCCAACAAATGCAAAAATACTCATTCCCATTCAGAAAAGTGGATTCACCTTGGAGAAAGAAGTATTTTTAATTCCTTTTTCCATGTGTTCTTACATTATCATCTCCCATATCTCAGGAAACAGAGCAACAAGGTGCTAGTCTTTCTATCAGAGCACTAGAAACTGCGAATGAGATATCTCCAAAAATGGCACAAGGCAATAATTCTTTGTTGTTATCAGTTGTCTCTGCCTTGGGCAGCACTTGGCTTCCATTTCTTCAAAGCTGCACTCCAGAGGTCAGTAACTCACTGACACTACCTTGCTGGAGTTCCATTCTGCTGCATTATTAATTGTGAGTTCAGAATACGCGTGCAGCACAACTCTTAACCCTTAAAACAGCTCATTTAGTTTATACAAAAAGAAAATTAGAAATTATCCTTTAATAGGATCAAAATTGACCTCAAGTCAACCAACTGAGTAGGAATACAAACAGCACAGTTCAGGTACAAAAACTTTCTCCTGTCCCAAAGGTTTAGTTTTGGGGATTAAATGTGTGGTGAGAAATAGGTGTGAGGAAGGGTAAGATAAAGCCAAGTTGATTGAGTGAAGACATAAACCAACTATCAAGTGTAATCTACAAACATTTACAATTGCATCTTCTGCAATGACGCGGTGGTGAGGTAATGGCCCAGTGGTATGACAGTAACAGATGTACAGCATGGAAACAGATCCTTCAATCCAACTCATCTATGCCGACCAGATATCCTAAATTAATGTAGTCCCATTTGTCAGCAACTGGCTCTTATCCCTCAAACCCTTCCTATTCATGTGCCTATCCAGATGCCTTTTAAATGTTGTAGTTGTACCAGTCTCAACACTTCCTCTGGCAGCTCATCCCAGACACACACCACCCTCTGAATGAGAAAGTTGCCCCTTATGTCCCTTTTAGATTTTTCCCCCTCATCTTAAATCTATGCCCTCTAGTTTTGCACTCCACCACCCCGGGGACAAGACCTTGTTTAATTACCCTATCCACATCCCTCATGATTTTATAAAGCTCTATAAGGTCAGTCCCTCAGCCTCCAACACTCCAGAGAACATAGCCCTAGCCTTTTCAACCTCTGTCTGTAGCTCAAACCCTCCAACCCTGGCAATATCCTTGCAAATCCTTTCCGAAACCTTTCAAGTTTCACAACATCCTTCCTATAGCAGGGGACCAGAACTGAATGCAGTATTCTAACTGTAGCCTAACCAATGTCTTGTACAACTGCAACATGACCTTCCAATTCCTTACTCGATGCACTGACCTATATAGGCAAGCATACCAAACTATTCTGTCTACCTGGGACTCCACTTTTAAGGAACTATGAACCTGCACTCCATAGTTAGACCTATTAACCTAGGGACCCAGGTAATGTTCTGAGGACCTTGGTTTAAATTCCACCATGGCAGATGGTCAAACTTGAATTCAATAAAGAATCTGAAATTGAGAGTCTGATGATGATTGTTGGAAAAATCTCATCTGGTTCATAAATGTCCTTTAGGGAAGGAAATCTGTCATCCTTACCTGGCCTGACTAACATTCGACTTCAGACCTACAGCAATCTGGTTGACTCTCAACTGCGTTCTGGGTAATTAGGGATGGGCAATAAATGCTGGTCTACCCAGAGATGCCCACATCCAGTGAGTGAATTAAAAGAAACGATCGGACATACATCCCAAGCGAGAGAGTTAGGTACATTTCAGAAGGCTGAATTAGAAGATGTCATGGACAGAAACAGAAATAAAAATTATAACTCAAATACAATACAAGCTATTGTATTGGAAATTTCAACCATTGTACATAATCACTCATCATTGGTTGCTGGTTATGTATCAGTTTCATATTGTTTGCATAATATATTTAAATCTACATCCAATTTAATTAATTGCATTAATTCTTAGCACATTTAGGTCAGTTTTCATCTAATTTTCATTACAACTTTTTAGTTGGTGAATTGGCCATGCTAAATTGCCCGTAGTGTTAGGTAAGGGGTAAATGTAGGGGTATGGGTGGGTTGCGCTTCGGCGGGTCGGTGTGGACTTGTTGGGCCGAAGGGCCTGTTTCCACACTAAGTCTAATCTAATCTAATCTAATCTAATATGACAGAACACCTAATGATAATGCTTGTAATAATTAATAGCACCTTCATTAAGCTTTCAACTGGAAAATAAAATTCTTATAAACAAAACAAATTTAAAAATTTGCTAAGTGCAATTTTTATTCTACCTTTATGATCAAATAAATAACATGTGGAACAATCTATAGATACCTAAAAATTACTGAGCACGTCTTTTGACCCAGATGGTAGCTACAGTTTTCAAAAATTAACTACATCAAAAAATTCCCTCATAACTTCAAAGTATTGTGAATTATCACTAATTGCAAAGAAATGCCATAATTGTGTCAAAACCATAATCTGCCTTTTACAAAAAAAATCAACTGTTAAGAGGAAATCTGCTTTTCGAATCTAAAATCAAAACTGGATTAAACTGGGAAGGAGGTAGGTGTTCAGTGACTATTTCCAGCTGTAGTGCCAGAGGGGATCATTGCTTACATGTTTTGAGGTAGGTAGTTCTAACTTTGCAGGATAAACATTGTATTACAAATTACATGGCATAGGCCTGCTGCTTTTCTGTATATATTTCATTTGCAAATATATTTGAGAGTAATCAGGAGACATGGTAATAGATAATAGATAATAGGTGCAGGAGTAGGCCATTCTGCGTTTCGAACCTGCACCACCATTCAATATGATCATGGCTGATCATCTTTAATCAGTATCCCGTTCCTGCATTATCTCCATAACCCTTGATTCTACTATCCTTGAGAGCTCTATCCAACTCTTTCTTAAATGAATCCAGAGACTGGGCCTCCACTGCCCTCTGGGGCAGAGCATTCCACACAGCCACCACTCTCTGGGTGAAGAAGTTTCTCCTCATCTCTGTCCTAAATGGTCTACCCCGTATTTTTAAGCTGTGTCCTCTGGTTCGGCACTCACCCATCAGCGGAAACATGTTTCCTGCCTCCAGAGTGTCCAATCCTTTAATAATCTTATACGTCTCAATCAGATCCCCTCTCAGTCTTCTAAATTCAAGGGTATAAAAGCCCAGTCAGTCCAGTCTTTCAGCGTCAGGTAGTCCCACCATTCCAGGAATTGACCTCGTGAACCTACACTGCACTCCCTCAATAGCCAGAATGTCTTTCCTCAAATTTGGAGACCAGAACTGCACACAATACTCCAGGTGTGGTCTCACCAGGGCCCTGTACAGCTGCAGAAGAACCACTTTGCTTCTATACTCAATCCCTCTTGTTATGAAGGCCAGCATGCTATTAGCCTTCTTGCTGCTTGCATGCTTACCTTCATTGAGTGGTGTACAAGAACACCCAGATCTCTCTGTACTGCCCCTTTACCTAAATTGATTCCATTTAGGTAGTAATCTGCCTTCCTGTTCTTGCCACCAAAGTGGATAACCATACATTTATCCACATTAAACTGCATCTGCCATGCATCTGCCCACTCACCTAGCTTGTCCAGTTCACCCTGTAATCTCCTAACATCCTCATCACATTTCACCCTGTCATCCAGCTTTGTATCAGCAGCAAATTTGCTAATGTTATTGCTAATACCATCTTCCATATCATTAACAAAGTCCAGTGTAAAATGGGTATTACCTAATTCTAGGGCTATTCCATTCTAGACACACATGGCTACTTGGATCAATTTGCAGGAAGCAAGGATCAATTCTGGAAACACTCTTCTTTATCCATGAGATTAATTTGTTGGAAGAAAGGTAAAACAGCAAGCGCCAATGCAACAATCATCACTTAGAAGAGTTTATACACTAAAGCTTTGACCTGAAATTTGCAATCTTTTTAGTAGCATATACATTCAAGGAAACACATGAGTAAGTTTAGCTTAAAGTCTTTAAAAGACATTGCAAACAAATTGCAACAGGATGTAAACTGCACATGAGGCCACCTAAATGTTTGAAGTTAAAAGTTTAGTGTTTAAAGCACTCACCTCCTGTTGTAACAAATTCCATTCTTTCTCACTGACCATTCTGTACCCACTAGGAGCAGTATCCACTACCTGCGTAAGACTCGACAAAAGAGAAGCAGTCTCCTCTTGCTCCGGTGTGAGTGCTTTGATTGCTTTTTCTTGATCTTTTGTCAGTATGAAAGAACCAGACATCTGGAAAGAGCCAACCGAGACTGTATCAAAGTTCTCAGAAACAGAGTCTGCTCCAACCAATGGCCCAAAGTCTGATTCATCCAGATTTCCAGCTGATTTTGCCTTGTGTCCACAGCCCAGGCTCTTTGATTGCAAGGAACTCGCGGTGCCTAGACTATCAGTGGACTGCACCCTTCTTAAACTCTCTCGGAACAGCTCACCCTCCTGTTTAATAGCAGAACCTGCCACTGATGCTGACAAATCAGAATCCAAGGAATGCACAGAACCATGTATACTATTTCCACAAATCTGGAAAAGAAAGCACAAAATTCATTTGAAATGTCAAATGGCAAACTGTATCGTTTCCAAGTGACACACATAGCATTTCCCACAGCATCTTATTTTTGCTCTTACAATATCAGTCTGGCACACAATGTCTGCAGTCACTCAGAGGCAAAAGATTGAGAGTTGGGCACTCAATTCAGGTTATTATTACAGTGCAGTATTGAGGGAGTGCGTTACTCTCAGAGCCTCAGTTGGCCTCTATTACAGCATTGTCCCCAAATCCATACACCAGACTTCAGGAAGGAGCGAAGGCTTCAAAAATCATAGAACCCCATAAAGTGGATACAGGCCATTTTCTCCAGTAAGTACACATCAACTCTCTAAAGAGCATCCCATCCAGACCCACTAACCACACCCCCCACCCCCCGATAACTCTGCATCTCCCATGGCTAATCCACCTAACTTACATATTCTTGGACGATACAGGCAATTCAGTACAGCCAACCAACCTAACGTGCACATCTTTGGTCTGTGGGAGGAAACCTATGCAGACACAGGGAGAATGTGCATCCTTCACATATACAGTCGCCTAATGCTGGAATTGAACTTGGGTCTCTGGCACTGATTAGCACTGCTGCCTCACAATGAGCTATTGTGCAAGCCCACTGTGCTGCCATTAAAACGGTGTATAAAGGTTCTAATTGGTTACAAGGGTTGAGGGACATTAGTTACATGGGTAGACTGGAGAAGCTGGGGTTGTTCTGCTTAGAAGAGATGATAGAGAGGAACACTGATAGAGATCCTCAAAATTATGACAATTTTAGATGGAATAGATATAAAGGAATTGGTGTGGACTTGTTGGGCTGAAGGGTATGTTTCCATACTGTAGGGAATCTAATCTAATCTTTAAAAAAAATTATCCCACTGACAGAAGAGTCAAGATCCAAAGAACACAAATTTAGTGACTGATCAAAGAACTAAAGGTAACATGAGGAAAAACTTTTTTATGCAAGTGGTTGTTAACTGGAATGCATTTCCTGGGATCATGAAAGAGCAGCGTCAATCAAGCCTTTCAAAATGTAATTAAGTAAAGGTATAATAAAATAAATTGTAGAGCCATGGGAATGGGAGAGCCCAACTGCTTTTCTCTCTGGGTTCTATTAATTGTTTACTGTTTCTCCCTATCACTTCTCTAGCATATACCAACCTTTTCCTAGCCACTATCAGTTCCGCAAAAGAGTCCCTGCTTTCTTTCTACAAGTGCTGTCAGACCTGCTGAGCTTTTCCAGCAATTTTTGATTTGTCTTGATTCTACAAACTGCAAACAAAACTGTTAGGCCATAGGAGTTATTATAGTCAGTACCCAATTTTACCCTCAGCAAATATCCACAAATAGCTTCTCAGTGGACATTGATCAAGAGCTTTGCACAATGACCAGAAAGTCAGATACTTTCCTACTTTGAGAAGGCGGAGTCTGATTTTAGTCCTCCAGCTAGCCTGAGCTACCTCGAGACATAACAGAGACTGAATTCACTCCACTTTGTAAGTTCCCTTCTTACCAAATGGTGCACTCCCATACTGAGACATTGTAGAAGCTGCCATTCACCTTCAATAACTGCTATGGGAATTTGCAGAATCAACAAGAAATACACAAAAATGTTTTAGAACCATCGCTGTCGAACTGTTAGAGAACTAACCTCTTCAACATCTAACACGCTGAGAGATTTGGCAGGAGATTCTACATGTGACTGGGAGCTCATTATGGAGCCTTCTTCCTCAATCTCTGGCTGTTTACTCTCCTTGGCTTTTTTGAGGTTCTGCTGTTCATCTTCTGCCTGAAACAGGAATATTTACTTCAGAACATGAGATGCTTTTAGCAATGCAACCAGTCAGATTTATCCCTTCTGCTATTCAGGCGAATATTAAAATATAGATTTAAAGCCTTTCATACTTGCTCCTTGTTTTTCAGTTCTTCAACCTGTCGAAGCTGCTCTGAAGTGAGAACGTTCTCCATGCGCTGCATATCCCTCATCAGAAGCCGCTGGGATTCAAGGAATTGGTCATTGGCACGCTGCCATGTATGTTTCAGCTGGTTGTACTGCTGTCTCTCTTGCTCCAAACGATGACATACTGAAGGAAACATTTAAAGAAAAACTCAGTGAACTACTGGCTTCCAATAACCTTCAGAAACAAGCCCAATGTCACCACTTGAATTAGGCTAAATTTTAACAATGACAACTTTCAGTATTTATATAGTGCCTTTAACATGGCAGAATATTTCAAGCTGCTGCACAGGAGCATTATCAAACAAATTTTGATCTCAAGTCCCTTAAAAGTGAGAGAAGGCAGATGACCAAATGCTTGGTCGGAAAGGCAAATTTTAAAAGGAACATCTTAAAGAAGGAAAGAGAAATGAATAAGTTTAAGGAGGTCGCTCCAGAGCTTAGAGCCTATGTAGCTGATAGCAGATTCCTAGCTTTCAGGTGTTCAAAATTGATCATGCTCAGATTTTCAGAATTGGAGATGCACTAAGATCATGAAAGAGTTGTGTAGTTGGGAGCAGAATACATAGATTGAGAGCAGCAAGGCTACAGAAGATTTTGAAATTAAGAGTGAATTTTAAAAGAGGAATTGGCAGATAGGGAATCACTATATTTCAGGATGCAGAGGTGCTGGTGTTGGACTGGGGTGGACAAAGGTTTTTTAAAAAAATCACACAACGCCAGAGCAGGGCTCCGAAAGCTTGTACTTCCAAATAAACATGTTGGACTATAACTTGGTGTTGTGTGATTTTTAAACTATATTCCAGGAAGTACAGGATATGACAAGTGAACAAGATTACAAATTAAGACTTTGATGCCAGTTATAAATGATCCTGAATTTAGAAAATGTGCGAAATTGAAGGGCAGCCAGAGAAGACTGTTCCCTCCTAAACTGGAGAGTTGCACAGCAATTTGCAAGTTAGCGGCAGGCCACACACAAATTAGCCTTGTTACGTTAACATGCATATAACACTACGCAACAAGATTTAAAAGCAACCATGCATTTAAAAAACTCCCCTACGAGCTTTCAAAAACTTACAGAACTTGCAGTTAGAGAGTGTTAAGTTATTTAAATACTTTACAGGCATGGCAGCTGTAGAGTCAGAGCAAAGCTACTGAAGTGGAAGAGGACAGTTTCTGTGAGATGATTAGGTATGTAACCAAACGCTCAGCTTGGGTTTAAATAGACACCAAGCTAATCTTGTTCAATCTCAGTTATTTATTGGAGGAAGAGTTGAAGTTGATAACTAGGAAACAGATACTGCAGTGGGAACTGAAAACGATGACTTTGATCTCCACAATATTTGGTTACAGGAAATCTTTGTTCATCTAATACTGAATGTTGGAGAAGAATTGTGACAAATTTAAAGCAGTGCAGGGGGAGAGGGAATTGATGATGGTGAAGTAGATTTAGGTATGGTCACCGTTCATGTTGAGCTTGACATTGTGTTTTCAGATGATTTCACCAAGGCTGCATATAGATGAGAACTAGATGATGACCAAAGGTGCAGTTGCGGATCTATGTAAATATATCTCAAAAAGTTATTTCCATGTTCAAAGATGATTCAAACTAGGTGGATGCAGAGTTGTGAGAGTGCAAAGATACTTCAAGGGGATTTGAATAAGCTAAATGAGTAGCAGAATTTGACAGATGGAACACAATGTAGAGAGATGAGAGGCTTTCAATTTTAGAAGCAAAAGACAGAAATACCAAGTGTTTCTTAAACAGTTAGATGCTGCAGTTTGAACTTCAGGTGCCCTCAATCGTGACTCACTAAAAGTTAACATGCAGATACAGCAAACGAATAAGGTTCTGGATATAGGTTTACTCGCTGAGCTGGAAGGTTCATTTCCAGACGTTTCGTCATTCTACTTGGTAACATCTTTAGTGGGCCTCCGGGCAAAGCACTGCTGATGATTCCTGCTTTCTATTTATATGTTTGGGCTTCTTTGGGTTGGTGATGTCATGTCCTGTGGTGATGTGGTGATCACCACAGGAAATGACATCACCAACCCAAAGAAATCCAAACAATAAATAGAAAGCAGGAATCATCAGCAGTGCTTCGCCCGGAGGCCCACTGAAGATGTTACCAAGTAGGGTGATGAAACGTCTGGAAATGAACCTTCCGGCCCAGGGAGCTAACCTACATCCAGAACCTCAACCTGAACTAAAAGTCTTCTCAAAATTTGCTAAAACGAATAAGGTGGCAAATGATCTGGTGGGCTTAATTTGATCAGACAAGTGACAGTGTCTTACTGCCATTATACACAGTTTGGAGTACAATGTGCAGCTTTGGTATTTTTACCCAAAAAAAGATATATTTGCCAAAGGAGGAGGAGTGCAACAAGGGTTCATCAAACTAATTGCTGCCACAGAAGTAGTGACCTATGAAGAAATATTAAATAGACTAGGCCTATATTCTCTGCAGTTTAGAAGAGCGAGAGCTGTTTTCTTACAACATTCAAAGTTCTTAAAGATTGATAGGATAGATGCAGGAAGTATGTGAGGGGGTGGGCACAGTATTATCGTAAGTGGCAGGCCATTTCAGAATGAGCTGAAAATGTGTTGCTGGAAAAGCGCAGCAGGTCAGGCAGCATCCAAGGAACAGGAGAATCGACGTTCAGGAAACCCCATTTCAGAATGAGGTAAGGAAGAATTTCTTCACTGAGAGGCTGTGAATTGCTGGAATTCCCTGCCTCAGTGGTCTGTGGAGGCTTTGTGATCAAAACTGGTATTGATAGATGTTTACATATTAAGACTATTAAGGGCTATGAGGATTGTGCAGGAAAATGGTGCTGAAATAGAAGATCAGCCATGAACTCATAATGAGAGTTAAAGGAGACTTAAAGGACTGAATGGCCTATTACTCTTCCTATTTCTTACATTCTTAGTCACAATAATCTGGCTATACATTTAGAAGAAAGAATGGAACCAGATGAAGGTAGTCCAACCCATCTAAATAACAGATATGATGTTTAGGAGGTAGATGGTATGGTCGATGGTATCAATGGCTGCAGATACGTAGAGAAGGTCAAGGATGGCAGTTAACTGTGGTCATAGTCATATGGATGTTCCTTAAGAATCCTTCTTCTGAAATTTAAAGTTTCTGGATTCAATATCAGTTACTAATATCATTCCTTTTTCTTTAACTCCATCTCAAGTCAACTAATCTAACAGTTACAGTGTTGAAGCACTAGACTTAAGATTCTAACTTAAAAAGAATGATATGGAATAAATTTCTATTACGAATAGAGAAAGGTCTTTACACAAAGGCTGAGACTAGCAATACCTTGAGGCTGTCTGGACAGGCTGAGTTTGTTTATTTTCTAAAGCAAGAGGTGATTTAATTGACGTTTATAAGACGCTGAATGGCCTTAACAAGGTGATTGTGGAAAGGATGCTTGCTCTTGTAGGTGAGAATTAAAGGAGACAAGTTTTAAACTTAGGGGTGTTTTAAAATTAGCTCTTTTAGGACAGATAGGAGTGATTGTTTTCTCTCAGAGAGCTGTTCAACTTTGGAACTCTCTGTCCCAAAGCAATTACAGTGTTATTGAACATTACCACGGCAATGACAAATGGATTATCATTCGGCAAAGGAATCAAATGTTAGCAGGACAGATGGGAATGTGGAATTCAGAACACACATAGATCAGCCATGATTTCATTAAATAGAGAGTAGGTTAGAAGGGTTGAATGTCATACTTCTGGGTCCTGATTAACATGCACATATGACTTGGGTCTGAAATGTCAACTGGTGTGCTTCTCAAAGCTAGCAGTTGGAGAAAGCATTAAACAAGGCCTATTGCCTTATTCTCTTATATCCCTGCAGATGAGTTATTTCAAGACAGCTTTATTATTATTACAAATTACAGGAGAGGATTGACAAAGTTTTGGGAATGGCTTAGTCCACGGTCAAATATTGGGATTTGATTGAATAAAGGGGGAGTCATTGGGGATGGAAGCATTATTCAAATAAATAAGAACTTCAAAATAAAATTACAGCTATGGAGAAGTGTTCTTTTGAATCCAGGAATTGCTTTCTCAAGTTTGATCCGAAGCTTTATTCTAATCCCAGGGACATGTTTTCCGTTTAACACCTTATAACTTAAAGTATTAGTTCTCTTCTTTCAATTACCTTCATGCAGTTCTTTACGCAGCTTCTCAGCATCTTCCTGCAGAACACTTTTCTGAGTGTTGAGGACAGCAACGTACATTTCCAGGTCTGTCCTACAGGACTTCTCAGTTTCTAGATAATGATTCAGCTCCTTAACCTGCTAAGCACATGGGGCATCTCAGTCTTTTTGTACAACAGTGACAACATTCATTTGGACATTCCTTTGTCATTTTTGAATGAGTTTAATTCTTTTCCATTTACCTGGTGAAACAAACCTCATTATTCTCACACTATTATAAAGTTTAATCTGCGTCACTGTATATTTCCCATCTATTTAAAACACACCTGTATATTTTGGAAAAAGTTCAAGTAAGGAACATTTTAGTTAAGTTTAAAACTGTTTTTAATTAATGTAATCTAATGTTATGAAGATACTTGCAAATCAACTTGAGGGGGTGGGGAGAAAAATAGAGACATGAAGCAGGGAATAATGAGCAGTGTGTGCAACAAAATCAACATTTCTCATTGAATAATGTGGCACAGAAAAAGGCCATTCAGTCCATTTACTTGTGCTCACTCTTTGAAAGTCCTTGCCACCCCTCTGTTCATTCCCTAGCTCAGCTATTATTCTCAAGCATCTGTCCCTTTTGAAAACTGCTGATTTAGATTTAGATTACTTACAGTATGGAAACAGGACCTTTGGCCCAACAAGTCCACACCAACCCTCCGAAGAGCAACCCACCCAGACCCAGTCCCCTGCATTTACCCCTTCACCTAACACTACAGGCAATTTAGCATGGCCAATTCACCTAACCTGCACATTTTTGGACTGTGGGAGGAAACCGGAGCACCCGGAGGAAACCCACGCAGCCATGGGGAGAATGCAGGTCTCTGGCACTGTGAGACAGCAGTGCTAACCACTGTGCCATCGTGCCACCCTTATGCTTCCATCATCCTTTTGGCAGTGAATTCAAATCATAAGAATTTGCTACATAAAGAATTATTGCTACCTCCTACTAGGTCTTCTGTGTCAACTGTAAGGAATGGAGGGAGGAACTCAAGAAAATTGCAATCACCATGGAACTCCAAGTTGTTGGAGGTGTGGACTGACAGGTTTCTGGGTAGAGGTTTATAAAATCATGAGGGGCATGGGTAGGGTAAATAGACAAAGTCTTTTCCCTGTGGTGGAGGAGTCCAGAACTAAAGGGCATAGGTATAAGATGAGGGAAAAAATTTAAAAGGGACCTAAAAGGTAACCTTTTCACGCAGAGTTGTGTGTGTATAGAATGAGCTACCAGAGGAAGTAGTGGAGGCTGGTACAATTACAACATTTAAAAGCCATTTGGAAGTGTATATGAATAGAAAAGGTTGAGAGGAATATGGGCCAAGTGCTGGCAAATGGGACTAGATTAGATTAGGATATCTTGTCGGCATGGACGAGTTGGACCAAAAGGTCTATTTCCCTGATGTACATCTCGATGAAGAATTATTAGATTAGATTAGATTACTTACAGTGTGGAAACAGGCCTTTCGGCCCAACAAGTCCACACCGACCCACCGAAGCGCAACCCACCCCTACATTTACCCCTTACCTAACACTATGGGCAATTTAGCATGGCCAATTCACCTAACCCGCACACCTTTTGGATTGTGGGAGGAAACCCACGCAGACACGGGGAGAACGTGCAAACTCCACACAGTCAGTCGCCTGAGTCGGGAATTGAACCCAGGTCTCAGGCGCTGTGAGGCAGCAGTGCTAACCACTGTGCCACCCTTAGGAAGTCTTAGGAAGATTGAAGATGCTAGTATTAAATAAGCTATGATAGAAAATAGAAAACTAGAAGATAATCAAACACAGTCAACATAAAATTCTGCAGACAGAATATTGGAAATTAAGGAGATTAGAAAGTAGGTCCTTGAGGAAATATCAGAAATACTCCCAGTACCACATGCTTGAGTAGAAATAGGAGGATAGGACAGATGAATGTGTGGCTGAGGAGTTGGCGCAGAGAGCAAGGATTCACATTTTTGGATCATTGGGATCTCTTCTGGTAGAAGTGACCTGTATAAGAAGAATGAGTTGCACCTTCATTGGAAGGGGACCAATATCCTTGTGGGGAGATTTGCTAGTGTGACTCAGGAGTCTTTAAATTATTAAGAAGAATGGGGATGGGTTGGGATAGGATGGGACCCACAGAGTTAGGTCTGAGGCTGGTAGAGAAGGGGGAGCAAGTTAAATAGTCATAGCAGGCAAGACCAAGGCAGAGAACAAGGAAAGACTGATAAATTAAACTGGATTTATTCCAGTGCAAGAGGCCTGACAGATAAGGCAAGTTAACTCAGGACATCGTTGGGAACATAGGACATGGCTATGACAGAAACGTGACTGAAGGAGGGGCAGGACTGACAGCTCTGTTTCAGAGTATAGATCTATAGGAAGAATTGAAAAAGGGGGCAAGAGAGGAGGGGATTGGCATTTTTGGTTCAGGATAATATTACCGCTGCACTTAGGGAAGATATTCCTGGGAGAACATCCAGTGAATTTACAGAGGAACCTCTATTATCCGAAGGCCACAGGCGGAAGTATTTCATTCAGTTAATTGAATGCCGGGTAACTTAATTTTTACATTAATTACTTAATTACCGAGATTGATAGATTCTGGTTGTCTCGAGGAATTAAGGGCTACGGGAGAACGCTGGTAAGTGGAGTTGAAATGTCCATCAGCCATGATTGAATGGCGGAGTGGACTCGATGGGCTGAATGGCCTTACTTCCACTCCTATGTCTTATGATCTTATTACAAGCTTTGGGACCTTGCAATCTTGCCAGATAATCCAAAATTCGGATAATTGAATGGCGGATAATTGAGGTTCCTCTGAATAAGAGTGGAACTGAAAAATAGGAAAGGGATGATCATCTCATTGAGATTATACAATAATCAGCAGGAAATTGAGAAGCAAATCTGTCAGGGGTGCTCAGATATCTAAGTATAATACGGTTGTAATGGTACGGGATTTTAACTTTCCAAACATTGACTGAGACTGCCACGGTGCTAAGGGCTCAGATGGAGAGGAATTTATTAAGTGTGCACAAAGAAAACTTTCGTTTTCTTATTCAGTACGTGGATGTATCTAGTAGAGAAGCAGCAAAACTTGACCTTGACTTGGGAAATAAGGTAGGGCAAGTGACTGAGGTGTGAGTGAAGGGGTACTCTAGGGCCAGTGATCATAATTCTATTAGTTTAAAATAGTTATGGAAAAGGGTAGACCTGATTGTAAAATTGAAGTTCTAAACTGGACTAAAGCTAATTTTGACTGTATTAGGCAAGAACTTTCAAAAATTGATTGGGAGAGGCTATTCATAGGTAAAGGGACATTTGGGAAGCAGGGGACTTCAAAAATGAGATAACAAGAGTCTAGAGACAATATGTTCCTGTTGGGTGTGAAAGGCAATGCTAATAGGAATAGGGAATGCTGTATGACGAGAGGCATTGAGGCTCTGGGCAAGAATGAGAAGGAGGCATATGTCACGTTCAGACTGCTAGGATCAACTGAATCCCTAGAAGAGTAACAGAGCAGTAGGAGTATACTCAAAAGGAAAATCAGGATTCTAGAAGGACGGCACGGTGGGTGTGTGTGTGCGTGTGCGTGTGCGTGTGCGTGTGGAGCTTGCACATTCTCCCCATGTCTGTGTAGATTTCCTCCGAGTGGTCCAGTTTCTTCCCACAGTACAAAGATGTGCTGGTTAGGTGAATTGGCTATGCTAAATTGCCCAAAGTGTTCGGTGTATTAGTCAGAGGGAAATGGGTCTGGGTGGGTTACTCTTTGGAGGGTCGGTGTGGTCTTGTTGTGCCAAAGGGCCTGTTTCTACACTGTAGGGAATCTAATGTAAAGGACAAAGCCGTAACTTGGGAGAGAATAGGGTCCCTTTAGGATCAACAAGGCTGCATATGCGTGGAACCACAGGAGATGTATTTCACGTCAGTATTTACTGTGGAGAAGGATATGGAAGCTAGAGAAGTCGGGCAAATAAATAGTGATATATTGAAAAGTGTCCATTTTACAGAAGAAGTGGTGATGGACATTTTAAAACACCTAAAGGTGGATAAATGCCCAAGACCTGAACAGGTGTATCCCAGAATATTTTAAAAAGCTAGGCAAGAGATTGCAGGCTACTTGCTAAGATAGTTAAAGTAACAGAGTCCTACAACACGGAGACAGGCCCTTTGGCCTAAACTGGTCCATGTCAATCAAAATGTCCGTCCACACTAACCCCATTTCCCTGCACTTGATCCATATCCTTCTAATCTTTTCCTTTCCATGTATTTGTCCAAATGCCTTTTAAATATTATTAATGTACCGCCACAGCCAGTTTTGCTGGCAGCTCATTCCATATGCGTACCACCCTCTGTGTAAAAAGTTGCCCCTCAGGTTCCCTTTTATTCTTTCCCCTCTAACCTTAAACTGATGCCCTCTAGTCCTCAATTCCCCAACCCTGTAAAAAAGATTGAGTGCATTCACCCTATCCATATCTCTCATGATCTTACACACTTCTAGAAGGTCTCCCCTCACTCTCCTACACTGTAAAGAAAAAGGTGCTAGCTTGTCCAACCTCGCCCTATAACTCAAACCATTGCGTCCAAGCAACATCCTTGCAAATTTTGTCTGCACTCTTTCCAGTTCAATAACACTCTTCCTATAACAAGGTGATCAAAACTGAACACAATACTCCAAGTGCAACCTCACCAATGTCCTGTGAAACTGCAACATAACTTCCCAACTTCTATACTTAATACCCTGACTGATGAAGGCCAGTATAGTGAGAAAAAGAACAGGAAATGACATCACTGACCCATGGAAATCTAAACACATAAATAGAAAACAGGTCATAGCACCAGTGCTTCACTGGAAGCTCACGGATGATGTTACATACTATGGAGATGAAACGTCTGAAAATGAACCTTCCAGCTCAGTGAATAAACTTACATTTAGAACCTCAAACTACGCGACAAACCTTTTCAAAACTCGCTAACATATATGGGCACAATATGCTAAAACTTGCCCAAAAATGGGTGTTGTATTTTGTAAGGTTAATAGAAGGGCCCTGGAGAGTGTTGCCAAACAAAGGGACCTAGGGGTGCAGATGCATAGTTTCATCAAAGTGGAATCATAAAAAGATAGGATGAAGATGACAATGTTTGGCATACTTTCCTTCATTGGTCAGTGCATTAAGTATAGGAGTTATGATATCATGTTGCGGATGTACAGAACATTGTGAAGATTAGAGTGGTGCTGGAAAAGCACAGCAGGTCAGGCAGTATCCGAGAAGCAGGAATATCGACATTTTGGGCAGGAGCCCTTCATCAGGAATGAAGGGCTGATGATGGGTTACTACTCGAAACATCGATTTTCCTGCTCCTTGGATGCTGCCTGACCTGCTGTGCTTTTCCAGCACCACTCTAATCTTGACTCTATTCTCCAGTATCTGCAGTCCTCACTTTCGCTCAGAACATTGGTTAGGCCACTTTTAGAATATTGCATTCAATTTTGGTCTCCCTGCTATAGGAAAGATGTTCTTTAACTTGAAAGGGTGGTGAAAAGACATACATGAATGTTGCTAGGAATTCAGAGGTTAAGCTATAGGGAGTGGCTGAATAAGGTGGGGCTTTTTTCCCTTGAGTGTTGGAGGTTGAGGAGTGACCTTATGAATGTTTATAAAATCATCAGGTGGCTTTTTTCCCAGAGTAGGGGAGTACAAAATTAGAGGGCATAGATTTAAGGTGAAAGGAGAAAGATTTAAAAGGGGCTTAAGGAGCAACTTTTTCCATGCAGAAGGTGGAACATGTATGGATTGAGCTGCCAGAAGAAGTGGTGGAGGTGAGTACAACTATAACATTTAAAAGGCACCTGGATCGGTACATGAATATGAAGGGTTTAGAGGGATAAGGGCCAAGTGTTGGAAAATGGGACTCGATCAGTTTAGGACATGGATGAGTTGAGCCAATGTGTCTTTTTCCATTCTGTATAACTTTATGACTGCATGGCTTTGTGAAAAGAAAATCATGTCTAAAGAATTTATTCGAGCTCTTTGAGGAAGTAGATGTGCAATGGATGAAGGACAACTGCTATATACACTGTGGAACGCAGAAGGCTTTTGGTAATGTGTGACATCAAGGATTATTGTGGAAAATAAGGGCTCATGGGACTAACATGTTGGTATGGAAAGATGATTGGCTGGCTAAAAGGTAGGCATAAATAATTTTACCAATTGGCAAGATCTAACAAGTAATGAGCCACAGGGATCAGTGCTGTGGCCTCAATGTTTTAGAATTTCTATAATGATCTGGACGAAGGTACTGAAGGTATCGCTGAGAGACACAGAGATCTCATTAACATTCCCACTAGGCTGTGCACACAAACACAGCTGCTCCAATCAGTTGCCATGCCGATCTCAGCAGTTCCAGAAGTCGCTACCTTAAAGGTCCGTGCAGTGGATAAGAAAACTAGAGGGAACATTGGAACTTGGTGTTCTGGGTCATGAAGCATTGAAGGTTAGTATGCATTTACAGCAAGCAATTAGGATAGTTAATAAAATGCTATTATTCATTCAAAGGAACTGAATACGAGAAAAGAAGGGCTATGCTTCAATTACACAGTGCATTAGTGAGACACTATCTGAACCCATAACTGTGTTGGTCCCCTTATTTAAACGAGGATGTAAATGCACTGGTAATAGTTCAGAGAATGCTCACAAGACTAATACCAAGGGTTGGGTTGGCTTTGAGGAAATGTTGGACAAGCTAAGCTTGTATCTGGAGTTGAGAAGAGTAAGAGGTGATTTGCTTGAAGCTTAGGAGATCTTGAGTAGTCTTAACAGGGTGTAGGTGGAAAAGACACTTACTCCTGTGGGAGAATCCAGAACTAGGAGTTACTGTTTACCGATAAAGAATCACCTTTTTAAAGGCAGAGATGAGGAGAACCTTTTCCCTACGAGTTGCCATATGTCCTTGGCAATGTTCTCCAATTGGCATCGGCATATTGATTGTGGTATTGTTTTCTGGTGCTGATGCATACAGGTCTCAGAAGTCTGCGCAGTCAGAAAGAAAGGACCACTGGTCCTTGTAACTCTCTTCCTCAAAAGCAGTGGTGCAAGTCTTTCAATATTATTAAGGTGGTGGATTCTTCACATGCAAGGAGGTGAAAGGTTATCAGAGTAGGCGAGAATATGGAGCAATTGGATCAGCCAAGATCTTATTGAATGGCGGAGCGGGCTTAAAGGGTTAAGTGGCCTACTCTTGCTCCTAATATATATACTTGCATATAATGCAAGCATGTACATACATACAATGGTTACTGACTCTCCTGTCAACGCAAACAACTTCTCCCTACACTCTGTCAAAACCTTTCCAATTGAACGTCTGTATTAAGTCTATACTTAATATTTCCTGCTGCCAAGAGAACCATCCCAGTTTCTCAAGTCTCTCCATATAACTTAAGTTCATCAACTCTGGGATTAATCGAGCAAGTCTATTCTACACCCTCTCCAATTGCATAAGCTTTGTTCCAAATTTGACTGTAAATAGCATCTTCTATGTTCAAAGTATATCACAAAGTTCTAAATAAATTTAAATAACTCTAAAGTATAGTCATTGTTATAAAGGTAAAACCAAGTATTTTGATTACACAGACTTTTACGACACACCTTTGAGGCTTCTAGTTCTTTGACCTTTTCCTCAGCTGTTGACAGCTTTTCTTTGAGAGCTGCTATCTCCTTCTCCATGGGCACTACCACTGACCGCAACTTCTCAGCATCTTCCTGAGCCTGTTCATGGAAATAAATTTATAATTATTGTGACTCTCTCTACTTCGAGAGCTAATAAATAGATAAATACACGGCCAAGGTTCCAATACGTACTTCAAATCACCCCCAACAAAATGTCACATGCAAATGTGTAACTGGCTTGGAAATAATTTAATCAAAACAAATTTTATACCAAATTATTGCCTTGCACAACTAAGACTGCTTTAGATTTTTCCCCATTCCACATTTCATGATCAACATCACTGATCATTTCAAGATTTACAGCTGAATATACTCACTTTCTTCATGTCATTTTCCAAGCTGTCCTCTTCATGTCTTTCAGACAATTGCCTCCTTAGGTCAGCTAACTCACGTTCCATTGCTTCCTTGTACTGCCCCCATTGAGTGCGTTCCTGCTCCAGCCGCTGATGAAATTGAATCTCATACTCTCTCACTGTCTCTGCAGCAGACATAGAACACAGATCAAAAGGCATCTCTTACAAACTTACCCAGCTTTACTCCTAGTTCAACAAGAAACACCAAGAAGCAGAATCGAATGGTTTCAGTCAGATAACTCAAATATAGAAGTTGTTACTATTTAATCCGGTGGCAAAAATGAACAGCCTATAATTATTGAAATCACCCAAACCACAGCCAATTGATAGGAACAGAGGGACTAAGTCATGACTCAGTGAGACCAAGATTGCACTTGGAGTGATGGGGTGTAGAAGGCCAGCGAGGACAAGTAGTGTTTGTGAAGCAGAGATTTGATAGCCTATTTGGTCTCAAAGAGATTCAAGATTAACTCATATAACGATGCAATTATAAAATCACAACCAAAAGAGTTAGCAGTATCATGGAAACTTATGGGAGTGTCAATCAGGGTCCATTTGTTAGCAATTGCCTAATAAACTACCCTCTGAAAATGGCCTGCCAAGTGTCAACTGCATTTCTGTGGATATGAAGTTTCAGAATAATATTCAGTCAAAGTTGTCACAAATAATGGGTGGAATGTAGGAGGTGATCAGCATGTATAGCTATAATAAAAGAAAGAACTGCAAATGCTGGTGATCCGAGACAAATAAAAACAGAAATTGCTGGAGAAACTCAGCGGGTCTGGCAGGATATGTGGACAGAAAACAGGCTTAAAACTGAGTTCCATGAGTTTTCTTAAGAAGTTCTGAAAGAGGATCACTGGATTCACTCTGTTTTCTCTCTATAGATGCTGCCAGGCCTGCTGAGTTTCTCTTGCAACTACTGTTTTTGTTTGTTTCAGCCCAGATAGCTTCCTGCTTCAGCGAGTGAGTTCAGAGAGAAAAGGAAACACAATCTAAATCGGAGAAAGGAATTTTATTCATTACCTTTCATTATAGCCTGCATTGAAGCAACCTCTTCTTGCCACTGCTTCTTTACGTCATTGATTGCTTCCTGCTTGGTGGTCTCGGAAACTGTAGCTACAGCTTTAATGTTCTCCATGTCAGCCGTTGCCTCCATGAGTTGGACTTGCAGCCGAGTAACATCACCTTCTGCTGACTGTAACGCAACATTCTGCCGCTTCAACTCCTCTAAACAAGCCAAGATTAATTTTCAGTGTTGACATTAAAACTTTGGATTAAAAAGTCTCCATAATACTCAACAAGTTTGCAAGGACATATGAAAAGAAACTCAATCCAATTTGTGGGCTGCCAGAATTCTGCTGTTTCATAGGCAGCACTTGGGTTCATTCGTAACAATGGTGATGTAATCATAAACAGCTTACCTTCCAGGTATCCAGGTAACCCTTCTAGAGCAATAACAATACTAGTGCAGATAAGTCCATATCAAATGCAAGCACACAATTCCAAAGTACTAATAATTATTCTTGATCAAAGTTAAGCTTTATACAAAGGCTGTGAAGTATAACAAAAGAAGCTCTTAGAAATTAAATCTCAAACATTAAAAGGAAAACAAAGTTTAGATTTTATGACCAAGGCTTTCAAAAAACTTTTTTTTAAAAACTGACTGATAGACAAAAAAGAGAGTTTAGAGGACCTGGCAGAACTAAAACTGAGCATCAATGCGCAGGTTATCAGTGAGTAAATGCTACTTGGTAGCTTTTTCGACGACGCTGTCCATCACTTTAATCAAAATTGAGTGTAGAATAATGGGCAGTAATTGGCCAAGTTGAATTGCCATGCTTATGTGTCCAGGATGTACCTGGGAAACTGTCCACATTACCCAGCAAATACTAGTTGTGTGGCTGAACTATAACACAGGAGCTGTGGATACGTCTGCCTTCAGTATTATCGCTGGAATGTTCTCAGGGTCCATGGCTTTTTCAGTAACTAATGTCTTCAGCTGTGTCGCCATATCATGTGGAGTGTTTGAAATTTCCTGAAGGTTGATATTGGGGCCTCAAAAGGAGCAGAAATGGATTGTCTTTCGCAATCATGTGCTGGGCTCCTCTGTCATTTAGGATGGGGATATTTGTAGGGCCCCTTACTCCAGTGAGATGTTTTATTGGCCATTGCCATTCATGGACTGGATGTGGCAGAGTGTAGATCTGATCCACTGGATGTAGGGTCACTTAGCACTGTCTATTGCATGTTATTTGCACTGCTTGGCATGCAAGTTACAAGTACAGTCATGAAAATATGCATCTACTAGAACTGGTATGTGAAGGAAGAGGACAAAGGGAAGGGAGATGGTGTTTAGATGGTAATCTGCAGGATTCTATGCCCATCTCTGATCCGATACCATGAGATTTCATGGGGTCTGGAATCAATGTTGACGATTCCCAAAGCAACCTCCTTCTGACTAGATACCAGACACTTCAGTGGTGGTGTCAGGGGCACTGTCTATAAGGTATAAGTCCATGGTAATGACTGTCAAGTTCTTGCATGACTAGTCTGTGGGACATCTCTCCCAATTTTGGCACGAGTCCCTGTTTGGCACTAAGGAGGACTTCGTTGAACCAAAAAAGGTTTGACATTGTCATTTGCGGTTCCTTTTTCAATCCAGGTGGTACATCCTGTTTCATTCCTTTTATCAGACTTTACAGCAATTAGGTACAACTGAGTAGCTTGGTAGGCCGTTTCAGAGATCATTCAAGACTCAATGACATTGTTCTGGATCTGGAGTCACATGTAGGCCAAGTAAAGTCAGCAAAATGTCTTTCTCTAAAGAGCGTTAGTGAAACAGATGAGTTTTCACAACTATCAAAAGTAGTTTCATGGAATTGGACTAACTTTTAATTCATATTTGTTAAGTAATTACAAATTTCACTCTGTATATTTAACCATGTTTCCAGAACATTAGTCTGGGTTTCTGGATTACTCATCCAGTGACAATACTATTACAGCAATACAGTCATATATCCACAATGCCAAGTAATGCCAGTGTTGTAATTGTAGAAGGGTTTGGCTAGTTCCGCCACACATTTGTCAGGCCCTATATTTCTTGACAGCATATGCAGTGAATCAAATCACTGGAGACTGGGACTGTGATGTGGGGATCTCAGGAGGCCTTCATTCACCCACTTGACACGTCTATTGAAGATGGTTTCATGTACTTCAGCCTTGTACCTTACACTGATGCCCATGTTCCCCCATCATTGAAGGTGAGGATATTTCTGGAGTCACTTCCTCATGTTGGTTGTTAATTGTCCATCACTCTCATAAACGTGAAAGTTAGGTGCAGATACAGCACACTCAGCCCCTTGAGCCTGCACTGCCATTCAAGTAGTTCTTGGTTGCCTTTCACTTCCTATAAATAATCTAACTCTGCTCTATACAAACAATTAGACTGGTAAGACTGCACACAGAAGGTGGCACAGTGGCTGACTGGGTAGCACTGCTTGTCTCACAGCGCCCAGGCTACTGTCTGTGCAGAGTTTGCAAATTCTTCCCGTGTATGCATGGATTTCCTCCAGACGCTCCAGTTTCCTCTCACAATCTAAAGATGTGCGTGTTAGGTGGATTGGTCATGCTGAAAGCCCATTGTGTCCAGGGATGTGCAGATTAGCCACTGGAGATGAAGAGTTGCAGGAAATGGATGAGGGATAGATCTGGGTCAGATGGTCTTCGGAGAGTTGGTGTGTACTTGATGGGCCAAAAGGCCGGTTCCACACTGTAGGGATTCTACGATTTATGCAGAGCTTTGCAAGTAATCCCGAAAATACAATTAGACGTCATAATTCTTCTCGGCATTTAGTATTATCTTCATGGCTACTTTCTGTTGGCTATCGCTCACTGTCACTTGCAAGTCAAACAATTGTTGTTCTTATCCCATCCCGAAGAACCAAGTACACAAAGCTGGCTGAATTTCCAGCACAGTCCGGAGAGCAATTATTTATCTTTGAATTATTATCACTAAACGAGAACAACAGCTTGTGGGACTTTGCTGAATGTGAATTGGTCGTTTTCCCTATATTATGGCAGTACCCATATTTCAAAGTACTGATCAGGTGTTGAAATACTTTGATCCATTCTGATGTTGTAAACATGATATATAAATGAAAGTTTCTTGTTTTCTTTAATGATCAATCGGTCCATCCTAGATTTGAGATAATTGTAACGTGGATACAAAAAGGCAAGTGGTTTCAGGGTTGAACTCATCTCTGCAGATCAGTGAACTGCAGTGTAGGGGTCAGAGAGTTGAGGGTGTAGGGGTAGCTGGTGGTGCTGATTGGTGTCGACTGCTTGCCAAATTTATTCCAATGAGGGCAGAGGATCATCCCTGTATCTTTCTCTTTAAACATGTAACCACAAATTTATGCCAGTTATCAGACACTATCAAATTCAGGCCTCTCACTTTCCAGAAAAATATAAGACGACCTGGTTGCCAAGGCAGGGCAACAGGGAATGAAAACAGGATAACGTAGAGTGGGTAGAAGGGGGAAAAAAGACATTAAAAGGGGTTTTAAATATTTCTCTCCTACTTTTCACATAACTCTCAGAATATTTTCCAAGACTTTTACTTATGCTTCTCCTTCCATTTAAGGAGGGATGAGATTCAAAATACAGGGTCTCCAAGTTAAGACTATTGCAGCAATACAGTCGTATATCCACAACGCCAAGTAATGCCAGTGTTGTAATTGTACTAGGATTTGGCTAGTTCCACCACACATTTGTCAGGCCCTATATTTCTTGATAGCATGTGCGGTGAATCAAATCAGCTGGAAACTGGGACTGTGATGTGGGGATCTCAGGAGGAAATTGTTCTTCAGAAGATTGTTGGCCCTTGGATTTCTCTTCTCCAGTGAACTATGGAGAGTGGGTCATTGAATATATTCAAGGTGGAGTTAGGTAGATTTTGGACTGATCAGGAAATGGAAGATTATGACAGGATTAGGAAAGTGAGAGGGCAGAATGGCCTACTCTATTCCTATTTCTTATTAATTTTTTAATGCATTTGTCACTGATATATATATGTGGGTCTTCATTGAAACATCAAAAGGAATATCAAATTTGTTCAGACAATTGTCTTCAAACATTCATAATCACTTCACGCACTACCACAGCATCATTGCAACTGGAAACAAATTTCAAGATCAAAATATCTTCCACCGTTCAAGGATCAGCATAATGACAAGTGGAGGTTTTTGCTAATATACACAGAACTAAAATAGTACACAGAAGTAACTAGCAGTGACAAACAAGCTAACACTTGAGTGGACTGATGAGAAAGCAAGTCATTATTTGCCAACCACAGGAGATGGGGGAGAAACTAAATGAGTATTTTGCATCAGTGTTTACTGTGGAAAAGGACATGGAAGATATAGAATATGGGGAAATATTTGGTGACATCTTGAAAAAATGTCCATATTTCAGAGGTGATGGTGCTGGGTGTCTTAAAACGCATAAAAATGGATAAATCCCCAGGACCTCTTCAGGTGTACCCAAGAACTCTGTGGGAAGCTAGGGAAGTGATTGCTGGGCCCCTTGCTGAGATATTTGTATCACCGATAGTCACAGGTGAGGTACCGGAAGACTGGAGAAGGGTGGTAAAGACAAGCCAGGGAACTATAGACCAGTGAGCCTGATGTCGATGGTGGGCAAGTTGTTGGGAGGGAATCCTGAGGGACAGGATTTACATGTATTTGGATAGGCAAGGGCTGATTAGGGACAGTCTATGTGACTTTGTGTGTGGGAAATCATGTCTCACAAACTTGATTGAGTTTTTTGAAGAAGTAACAAACATGATTGATGAAAGTAGAGTGAACTATATGGACTTCAATAAGATGTTCGAAAGGTTCTTCATGGTAGACTGGTTAACAAGGTTAGATCTCATGTAATACAGTGGGAACTAGCCATTTGAATATAGAACTGGCTTGAAGGTAGGAATGATGTGGAGGTGCTGGTGTTGGACTGGGGTGGGCAAAGTTAAAAATCACACTACACCAGATTATAGTCCTAAGCTTTCAGAGCGCTGCTCTTTCATCAGGTAACTGTGGAGCAGGATCATAAGACACATAATGTAAGGTAAAAGATTACAGTGTCATGCAACTGAGATGATATATTCAACAAACCTAGATTGCTGTTAAGTCTTTCATCTTTTAGAGTGGATTGCAGGTTTCAGTTCATTAATATGTTAAATCCCAGAACTTCTTTGAAGTCACATTCTCAACATAACATAGGGTTGTATTAAAAAAGGTGACCTCTCAGCTCAAAAAATGCATTAAAGGTGTGAGGTTGGAGTCTGTCTGTATTCCAATCTTGAATCAGACTGGCTCTAATTCCAAAGTAGGAATTTATAAGATGTTACGTGGATTGACTGCCTGCAGGTTGGGTGCTTTTTGAGGAAAATAGAATGTACCAGCAACTTGGTGTTGTGAGATTTTTAACTTTGAAGGTAGAAGGTGGTGGAGGGTTGCTTTTCAGACTGGAGGCCTGTGATCAGTGGTGCGCCACAAGGATCAGTGCTGAGTCCACTGCTTTTCCTCATTCACACAAATGATTTGGATGTGAACATAAGAGTGTAGTTAGTAAGTTTGCAGGTGACACCAAAATTGAAGGTGAAGTGGACAGCGAGGTAGGTTACCTCAGAGTATGACAGGATCTTGATCTGTTGGGTCAATGGGCTAAGAAGTGACAGATGGCGTTTAATTTAGATAAATGGGAGATGCTGTATTTTGGAAAGGCAAATCAGGGCAGGACTTATACACTTAATGGTAAGGTCCTGGGGAGTGTTGCTGAACAAAGAGACCTTGGAGTGCAGGTTCATAGTTTCTTGAAAGTAGAGGCACAGGTAGTTGGGACAGAGAAGGTGGCATTTGGTATGCTTTCCTTTACTGATCAGAACATCGAGTACTGGAGTTGGGCAATCATGTTTTGGCTGTAGAGGACATTGGTTAGGCCACTTTTGGAATATTGTTTGCAATTCTGGTCTCTCCTATCTGAAGGACATTGTCAAACTTGAAAGGGTCAGAAAAGATTTACAAGGATGCTGTCCGGGTTGGAGGATTTGAGCTACAGAGAGAGGCTGAATAGACTGGGGCTGTTTTCCCTGGAGTGTTGGAGGCTGAGGTTTATAAAATCATGAGGGGCATGGATAGGGTAAATAGACAAGGTCGTTTCCCTGAACTAGACAGCATAGATTTAGGGTGAGAGGGTAAAAATTTAAAAAGGACCTAAGAGGCAATGTTTTCACACAGAGGGTGCTGCGTGTATGAAATGAGCTGACAGGGGAAGTGATACAATTACAACATTTAAAAGGCATCTGGATGGGTATGTGAATAGGAAGGGTGTAGAGGGATATGGGCCAGGTGCTGGCAAATGAGACTAGATTAGGTTAGGATATCTGGTCGGCAAGGACGGGTTGGACCAAATGTTGTAATTTAGATTAGATTAATTAGTGTGGAAACAGGCCCTTCGGCCCAACAAGTCCACACCGACCCGCCAAAGTGTAACCCACCCAGACCCATTCCCCTACATTTACCTCTTCACCTAACACTATGGCAATTTAGCATGGCCAATTCACCTAACCTGCACATCTTTGTGACTGTGGGAGGAAACCAGAGCACCCGGAGGAAACCCACGCAGACACGGGGAGAATGTGCAAACTCCACACAGAGTGTCGCCTAAGGTGGGAATTGAACCCGGGTCTCTGGCGCTGTGAGGCAGCAGTGCTAACCACTGTGCCACCGTGCCGCGTAACATTTCAACATTAACAGCTCACGTTGAGACATTAGGCTACAGTCATCAACATCTGGCTTTTATGCAGCACATCTAAGTAGTAATCTCAACGCACTTTATAGAATGTTTTCAAACACAATGATATTAAGACAGCTTTTGGTCAAAGTAGGAGGCTTTAAGGACTCTCTTTTCTTTTCATACGAAGTTAGAGATACATAATTTCAGAATTTAGGGTTTATGTAACTATAGCTATAGCTGCCAATGACGGGATAAACAAACTCAGAGGTCACAAGGCCAGGGTGGAAATAGTTCAGAGTGTTGTAGAGCTGGAGTTCAACTCATGAATACAATTATAGATGAGGTGATGTTCGAACGAGATCTGATGTAGATTAGAAAGCAGAGGAATTGGTACAAGTTTAAAAAAAATCAGAAGTTTGAATAAGTTGAAGTTCATAACGTTTTTAAAATTACTCGTCTGCAAACATCCGGACATTTCCCGGCTAGACAGAATGAAATAAACAAAGCACGAGATGTTTGCATAGACAAATTTCATCTAATCCCAATTTGTCTGAAAATGCTTGATTTTGACTCCCTTATCTGGAGAGCTCAGGGAGATCAACTCATTTCAAATAATATATCTTCCATTTGCATCAACTCATCTGGTCTTCCTTTGTGCTTCATCTGCTCTATTTTTAAAATTTTACGTTCATCAAATACCCTCATATTATTCAATCCTAATAAAAAGTTTAAGGTGTATGTAATTTTTCAGATGACAGAATCCATCTGAGATAGAAGCAAAACTACAAACTACACTGTCATTCCATCTGCTCCAAAGCTAACACTGTGCCTCAAGTTCAGAGTTTCAGAATTAATACAACACAGAGGGAAGCTATTCAATCTGTCACGCCTGCATCAACTCCGTACGAGCAAATGAACCAGCAGCACACTCTTGCATTCTCCCTACAGTCTTGCAGTCTTCTTTTTCAAGCAAGCATTCCTCTTTGAGTGCCAAGATTGAATCCACTGACACCACACTCTTAGGTAGTCTATTCCAGACCTGAATGACTCAGTATGAAAAACATCTGCCTCATGTCATCATTGCCTCTTTTGCTTTAAATCTGTCCCCTCATTCTTGACTCTTCAACTACTCTGTCCAGATCCCATATCATTTCAAAACCCTTGACAAAATCTCTCAACTTTCTCTTTTCAATCTACCTACCTTTCCAACCTATCTGCATAACCAAATTTCCTCTCCCTAGAAGCCTTTTTGTGATTCTTTACTGTATCCTTTTTCGACGCCATCTTAAAGTGTTGTGCACTGAACTGGATGCAATATTCCAGTCCAGATTAAACAACTGTTTTGTACAACTTTTTTGCTGTTATACTCCATATACCTAGTAATAAAACGGAGCATGTCCTCAACCTGTCCTGCCACCTTCAACGATTATGCAGATATCCAGGCTGGTGCCACTGCTCCTCCACTCCATGTGGAATAACACCCTTCCTGCCTTTTCCAAGTTGTTTCTAGAAGTTAAGGGGAAAACACCAATCTGTTTCTAATCATATAAAGTGCAGGCAGCATCCGAAGAGCAGGAAAATCAACGTTGCGGGCAAAGGCCCATCATCAGGAAGCATCCTGATGTTTCCTGATTAAGGGCTTTTGCTCAAAATGTCGATTTTCCTGCTCCTCGGATGCTGCCTGACCTGCTGTGCTTTTCCAGCACCACTCTAATCTAGACTCTGGTTTCCAGCATTTGCAGTCATGGTTTTTATCTAATCATATGAAGTACCAACCTTTAAAAAGACAAAAATACAAATCAGGAATCATTAAGTAAATTGAGCACCTTTTTAGTTGATATCTAATTCTTAACTTCACACAGTTTTCAAAAGCAGATTCTTTTAAGTGACAAACAGCATCTGTTCCTCAACATTGCCACATCCAAACCTTTCATTAGGAGCAATTTTGAATCCTGGTTAATTCACCAGGGGGAATGTGCAAGTCATTTGTCAATACATAAGTAACTTCTAACCTTCTTTCGCGAGGTACAGCTCCTTGAATTTTGCCCTCTTCTGATTAAACTCGAATTCCAACTGCTGCTTTGTTCGCAAGAAATCAGCCTCGGCCTTTTCCAACTCAGCTAAGCGCTGCCGAAGTTTTGCGACTGGAAGACAAACAGGATAAACAAGAGATCACGAACGACTGGTTGAACCATGCAGCAAACCAACTCCAAACACATCAACACTTACAAAACCAGTTCTGCTGAAACAAGTGGAATGTGACCATTCTCAAAAATATCAGAAGAAAACCGGAATGGTCAGAATGAGTTCACTTCCAATGAAGATATATAGCCAGGTTATAATCCACAGATGCACAACTCAACGACTAGAACAGTGATCAGAAATGGCTTTAGCAAGTGCCCTATAGTGGAAACTAAATAAAAAACATTTCAAATAATCATTTCAAAATGTTAAAAATAACCCTATGGAAGTGAAATCAATCGTTTCAAACCATATATGCAACTACCAATTTTTTTTTCTGGTTTTATGAAAGGAGGAAACATTGTATTTAAGCTATGCAAAAGCTCCCAAAGTTTGTCTGATATAAAAGTATTGATGTAATTTAATTTTCCTTTATACCCAAAGCTAGTCTGAATTATGAGCACAGTGGAGATAATGATACTAAACAGGAGGGTGAAATAAGTAATGACACTCAGAGGGGCCAGAGTATGGTTAGAGGATCCATGTGACTTTAGCAGGGAAGGAGGTTGGTGGTGAGGTAGATGTCGCTATGCTGACTTGAAGGAAAAGGATTGGTGCTGGGTCCACTGTCACTTGTTATTTATTCAATTTACTCATTTAAACGATATAGATGAGAACATAAGAGGTATATTGGTAAGTTGACACCAAAGGATGAAACCAAAATTGTTGGTATAGTGGACAGTGTCAAAAACACAACACGAGGTTATAGTCCGACAGGTTAAATTGGAAGCACTAGCTTTCGGAGGGACGCTCCTTCATCAGGTGGTTGCTGAAGGAGCACCTCCTGCAGCAGCACTCCAAAAGCTAGTGCTTCCAAATAAACCTATAGGACTATAACCTGGTGTTGGATGATTTTTAAGAGATCATAGGCAGACAAATCAAAGGATCATACAATTGGTGTAAATGGAGTGAACAAATCTAAAATGGCTGATGGAGAACTCTGTTAGAAAGGAGATGCAAGTTTAGATTGATTAAGGTGCAAATTCAGAATCTGTTTCAAGTCACTGCCCCGAGATGATCAAAGGTTATCAGTGTCTGCCTAACTTTCCAAACTTCAGTCAGGCAGAGATACAAAAGGGGGCATCTCGGGTCAAACACTGGACCGTAGATGTGAGGCCTCATTCAGAAACTGCCTCTGAGTTTTAAACCAGGTTGGCCTTATTCCAAAAGCATGACTTTATAAAAATGCCACAGTGACTGTAACTACAAATTGTTCGCATCTTTTAAGAAAATAGAATGTATCTGCAAATAAACAAAGTGATCGGTGCTGGGTCCTCTACTTTTTGTCATTTACATAAATGATTTGGATGTGAGCATAAGAGGTAAGTTTGCAGATGACACCAAAATTGGAGGTGTCCAACAGCAAAGATGGTTACCTCAGATTACAACAGGATCTGGACCAGATGGGCCACAGGGCCGAGAAGTGGCAGATCGAGTTTAATTCAGATAAATGCCAAGTGCTGCATTTTGGGTAAGCAAATCTTAGCAGAAATTATACACTTAATGGTAAGGTCCTAGGGAGTGTTGCTGAACAAAGAGATCTTGGAGTGCAGGTTCATAGCTCATTTAAAGTGGAGTTGCAGGTAGATAGGATAGTGAAGAAGGCGTTTGGTCAGAGTATTGTGTACAGGAGTTGGGAGGTCATGTTGCAGCTGTACAGGACATTGGTTAGGCCACTGTTGGAATATTGCATGCAATTCTCGTCTTCCTATCAGAAAGATGATGTGAAACTTGAAAGGGTTCAGAAGAGATGTGCAAGGATGTTGCCAGGGTTGAAGAATTTGAGCTATAGGGAGAGGCTGAATAGGCTGGTTTAAAAAATGATGAGGGGCATGGATAGGAGAAATAGGCAAAGTCTTTTCCCTGGGATCGGGAAGTCCAGAACTAGAGGGCACAGATTTAGGGTGAGAGGAGAAACATTTAAAAAGAGACCTATGGGGCAACTTTTTCACACAGAGGGTGGTACGTGTATGGAATGAGCTGCCAGAGGAAGTGATGGAGGCTGGCACAATTGCAAAATTTAAAAGGCATTTGGATAGGTATATGAATAGGAAGGTTTTCAAGGGATAAGGGCTGGGTGCTGGGTGCTGGCAGGTGGGACAAGATTGGGCTGGGATATCTGGTAGGCATGGTCGGGTTGGACCGAAGGGTCTGTTTCCATGCTGTACATCTCTATGACTTTATATGATTTGCCCCATGTGAGCACGCATGTGCGAGGTAGCAAGAGGGAGAGAGCCATAGAGTGAGTGTGCGAGAGAGAGCGCGTACGAGAGACTGCGTGCGAACATGCGAGAGTGTGTGCAAGAGTGAGCAAGCGTGTGAGAGAGAGAGAGCACACGAGGTAGTGAGAGAGAGCACGCATGAGCATGCGAGAGAGAGCATGTACGTGCGCGACAGAGACAGAGTGTGAGTGTACAAGAGAGAATGTGAGCGAGCGAGTGTGCGCGGGAGAGAACATGCAAGAGAGAGCACGTGAGCATGCGAGAGAGAGCGTGAGCGAAAGAGAGACACAGAGAGAGCAAGTGTGCAACAGAAAGAGAGAGAGAGCACGAGCGAGCATGCACCCTGTTTCTCTCGCTCACGCACGCAAGCGAAAGGGGAGCCGGGTGCCTGAGTGAGAGAGGGGCCGGCACCCGGGTGAGACTCAGACCAGGCGCGCAAGCAAGAGAGAGAGTGCATGAGATAGCCAACAAGAGAGCGTGAGTAAATGAGAGAGAGAGAAACCGTGCGAGAGAGAGAATAAGCACAAGCATGCAAGACAGAGAGAGATAGAGATTGTGAGCGTGCAAGAGAGAGAGAGAATGTGAGTGAGCGAGCGAGAGTGACAGAAACAGAGAGCGAGCGGTGTGAGGGAGAGATGGAGAGTGTTCGAGAGAGAGAGGGAGAGAGAGAAAAAGAGAGAGACTGGGCGGACGATCGAGAGAGAGAGAGGATGTGCGCGCAAATGAGAGAGAGAGAGAGAGAGAGAGAGAGAGAGAGAGACTGGGCATGCAATATAGAGAGAGAGAGAGAGAACAGGCCCGCGAGCAGGAGAGAGAGAGAGTGAAAGAGAGACCAGGCGGGCAAGGGAGCACGGAGTGTGGGGGTTGCAGAGTGTAGGGCAGGGGTGGAGTGTGAGGGTGGGCCGGTGTGTGAGGGGGCAGAGTGTGAGAGAAAGGGATTGTGTGCGAGAGAGAGAGAGAGAGATACACTATTCTGTATCTTCAAAATTTTCCTTATTGTCCTGTTTTGACAGCATCAACTTTGATAAATTGTTATGATCTCTCTACCTTAATTAGTTGGAAATTAAACATCAGACAACACTAGGTTATAGTTTAACAGGTTTATTTGGAAATACAAGCTTTCGGAGCGCTGCTCCTTCATCAGGTGGTTAAAGGAGCAGCGCTCCGTAAGCTAGTTCTTCCAAATAAACCTGTTGGACTATAACCTGGTGTTGAGAGATTTTCAACTTTGTCCACCCCAGTCCAACACTGGTGTCTCCAAATCATAATTCGTTTGTAGAGTTTTGGATTGCTTATTACACTCTGACGGACACACTCTTTCTCACACTCACACATGCACATATACTCCCTGACACTCTTAATCAGTCCAAACTTGCATCTCCTTTCAAACAGCATTCTCCATCAGCCATTTTAAGTTTGTTCACTGACTTACACCAATTGCATGATCCTTTGATCTGTGTGTTGGTGTGCCCTCTCTGCACCTGACGAAGGAGTGTCGCTCTGAAAGCTTGTGATTTCAAATAAAGCTGTTGGACTATAATCTGATTTTGTATAATTTTTTACTTTGTCTACCCTAGTCCAACACCGACACCTCCACATCTTAGTGCACAGTGAAGGAGGTTATCTAAAGAGTATTCATGGATCCTGGTCAACTTGGCCAGTGTACTGAGGAATAGCAGATAGAACTTAATTTGGATAAATGCCAGGTGCTGCATTTTTGTAAAAGAAATCAGGTCAAGACTTACAGTTAATTAAAAGGCCCTGGGAGTAAAAGACCCTGGGGTTCAGGTGCTCAGTTCCTTGAAAGTGGTGTCACAGGGTGGGGAAAGCAGCGTTCGGCACGCTTACTCTAACCATCAGAGTACTGAGTACAGGAATTGGGATGTCACGTTTCAGCTGTACAACACACTAGCAAGGCCACATTTAGAGTACTGCACACAATTCTGGTCGCACTGCTATAGAATGTAATTAAACTGGAAAAGGTGCGAAACAGATTTATTAGGGTATTGTTAAGACTGGAAAACTTGAGTCATAAAAGAGAAGCTGGATAGGCTGAGATTTTATTTGCTGGAGCACAGGAGGCTGATGGGTGACCTTATTGAATTTATAAAGAGGGGCATATATAACGTGAAAAGCCACGGTCTTTTTCCAAGGTAGGAGAGTCCAAAACATAGGTTTAAGGTGAGGGTGCAAGAATTTAAGAGAGACCCAAGGGACAGAGGGTACTTCATATATAGAATGAGTTGCCAGAGGAAGTGGTAGAGACAGGTAAGATTACAATATTTAAAAGACATTTCGACGGTACATAGACAGGAAAGAGTTTAAAGAAATATGGTCCAAACATAGGCAAATGGGACTAGTTCAGTTTCGGAACCTGGTCAGCATGGTGGCTCAGTGGTGCTTCACAGTGCCAGAGACCCCGGTTCGATTCCAGTCTCGGGCAACTGCCTGTGTGGAGTTCACATTCTCCCAGTGTCTGAATGGGTTTCCTCTGGGTGCTCCGGTTTCCTCCCACAGATGTGTAGGTTAGTTGAATTGGCCATGCTAAATTGCCCATAATGTTCAGGGATGTGTATGTTAGGTAGGTTAGGGGAGGGGAATAGGTCTGGGTGGCTTACTCTTTGGAGGGTTGGTGTGGATGTGTTGGGCCAAATGGCCTGTTTCCACACTGTAGGGGTTCTATGGCATGGATGAATTGAGCCAAGGGTTTACTTCTGTGCTGCATGACTCGAAAAGCAGATCCGATGTAAGTTAGTGTTGCAAAAGTAGAGCTCACATACAAAGAGCATGGAGCTGGAGAATAATAAAGGCAGGAAACATGGAGGTTTGCATGAAATGTAAAAGGTAGCATATGCATCTTACATGTCACATCCCTGGGATACATGAACCCTAACAAGGGCCAGTGTTATGAGTGGACATACCATGGTACAAAGTAAGAACGACAATGCAGTAATCCAGCCAACTTGTACTTTATCAAAATGAAGCTGAGAACTGCAACAAGGGTAATTTTAGAGAAATGGAGCTAACAGGAGATAAAACAGTGGATTATGGCCTTAACTGGGTGCATTGGGGAAGGCGGGGTGTGTGGGATCAAGAGATGAAGTATTGAGAAACTGTTCTATAATTTGTAGATGAAAGTAGTTGGAGTGACTAACTGGCAGTGAGAAAAGGAACTGCGCTCAGAGTAACACAGGATTACTCAGAGGTCCGTAACCTTGGAGTCAGCTTAAGGTTGATTGCACCAGAGTCCCAGCTGGGCACTTCTCAGAGGTGTGGTGTTAGGGCACAAAAAGGATGATTTTATATCTGTCATTATTAAGAGTGGGAGAACTCTGCCTGATTCAGGTATTCAGATAAACACAAATAGGACAAGTGGTTTAACTTTGAAAATTGTTGTCCACAAACAAGTAAATAGACTGGGTAGTTTGATACCAAATAGAAACTAGTGCAGAGAAATCTGAGATGACATACATTAATGGTAAGTATAAGTAAAGGAGCATGCGAAATGGAGCAAAAGTAACTTCAGAATTCTAGGTTTTATAAGTAGTAATAATTTCACTTTGCTTTAGCATTCAGTAAGATGCTAAATTCAGAAAATTGAAAATAAATTCAGACAACATTGCAAAATAGGTTGGCCAGTCAACATGTGAAGAGAAGACAGTCTGCGGCATTTCAGAGGTATACTCTTCATCAGACCAGTAACTAGGTGATGAAATGCTAAACCCCTATAAATCATTGATCAGCCTACAGTAAGAAAATGGAGTCCAGTTTTAGGCACCTTATGAGGAGCAATGTCAACAGCAAGTTGATATTAATGTTGATATTAGGAGTAGAGGAAGATAGCAAGACATCTGACACAAAGTTTTGACAATATAAATTAGAAAAAAAGAATTTCCAAAATTATAGTCACTAATTCAGGGTATACAATTGAGATCAATACCAAAAGATGATAGACATTGGTATGACCACCCAAAACAGAATCTATAAATAGAAATGAGAAATGGAAGTGGATAAATATTTGAAAGAGACTTTTTGCTAAACAAGTAAAGAGATTGGATAGTGGAATAGAATTTTGCTGATGTTTTCAGAGAGCTGGCTCACGTGTGATGGACTACATGGACTCTTGCCAGAGATGTAATAATCTATTTGTCAGAGCAAGATCACAGGTGCTTATAAGGCTCAAACAAATCAGTTCCAGAGTGGGCTGAAAGCAAGTGCGAGCAGAGTTCTTTGGGCATTTGTCAAGTGGCATTGTGTCCTCCACTGGACCAGAAAGCCACGGTTGAAGCTCCAAAGCTTTGTTACAACATGCCTGAACATGTAGGTTAAAAATACTCAACAATCAAGTTCTAAATTTAGCAGTTTGATAACTTGGTAATGGTTTCTTTTTTAAATTAAAAAAAAACTCAGTTCTACACTCCTATCCATTTTGATCTGGTTCCATCCGTGGTTTCGCTCCCAGATTTGTGTTCGGGTGCATGTTTATGAATTTGAAAAATTGCCAAATTGGCATTGGGTTTCTTAAAAGCCTGAGCTCTTAGGAAGGCCCGAATGATGCAGTGGTAACTCGACCTCTAGGCCTGAAGATCAGGGTTGAAATCCCTGTGGCTTGGAGAGGTACCATACTGTTTATGAACATAGAACATAGAAGGATACAGCGCAGTACAGGCCCTTCGGCCCTCGATGTTGCGCCGACCGAATCCTACCTAACCTATACTAGCCCAATAACTTCCAAATGCCTATCCAATGCCCGCTTAAATGACCATAAAGAAGGAGAGTTCACCACTGATACGGGCAGGGCATTCCATGAACTCTCAACCCGCTGTGTGAAGAATCTACCCCTAACATCTGTCCTATACCTACCACCCCTTAATTTAAAGCTATGTCCCCTAGTAACACCTGACTCCATTAGCGGTAAAAGGTTCTTAGTATCTACCCTATCTAAACCCCTAATCATCTTACACACTTCTATCAGATCTCCCCTAAACCTTCTCTTCTCCAATGAGAACAGCCCCAAGTGCCTCAGCCTTTCCTCATAAGATTTTCCTACCATTCCAGGCAACATCCTGGTAAACCTCCTCTGCACTCGTTCTAAAGCTTCCACATCCTTCCTATAGTATGGCGACCAAAACTGCACACAATACTCCAGATGAGGCCTCACCAGAGTCTTATACAACTGCAACATGACCTCAGGACTCCGGAACTCAATTCCTCTGCCAATAAAGCCCAGTACACCATATGCCTTCCTCACAGCACTATTTACCTGGGTGGCAACTTTCAGAGATCTGTGTACATAGACACCAAGATCCCTCTGCTCATCCACACTACCAAGTAGCCTACCATTAGCCCAGTAATCCATCATCTTGTTATTCCTACCAAAGTGAACGACTTCGCACTTAGCTACATTGAATTCCATTTGCCACATTTCCGCCCAGCTCTGCAACTTATCTATATCCCGCTGTAACCTACCACTTCCTTCCTCACTATCCACAACTCCACCGACTTTTGTGTCATCCGCAAACTTGCTTACCCAGCTTTCAAGTCCTTCCTCTAGATCATTTATAAAGATAACAAAAAGCAATGGTCCCAAAACAGATCCTTGTGGTACACCGCTAGTAACTGCGCTCCAAGATGAACATAATCCATCAACTACTACCCTCTGTCTCCTTCCAGCCAGCCAATTCCTAATCCAAACCTCTAATGTATCCTCAATGCCATACCTCCGAAGTTTTAGCATTAGCCTACCATGGGGAACCTTATCGAACGCCTTACTAAAATCCATATACACAACATCTACTGCTTTACCCTCATCCACTTCCTTAGTCACCTTCTCAAAGAACTCAATAAGGTTTGTGAGGCACGACCTGCCCTTCACAAAACCATGCTGGCTATCCCTGATCACGTTATTCCTACCCAGATGTTCATAAATCTTATCCCTTACCATTCTCTCTAAGACTTTGCCCACCACTGAAGTCAGACTCACTGGCCTATAGTTACTAGGGCTATCCCTACTCCCTTTCTTGAACAATGGGACCACATTCGCTATCCTCCAGTCCTCTGGTACTATTCCCATTGACAATGACGACATAAAAATCCAGGCCAATGGCTCTGCTATCTCCTCCCTAGCTTCCCATAGGATCCTGGGGTAAATGCCATCAGGCCCAGGAGACTTATCTATATTCATCCTTTCCAATATTAAAACATTTTAAAACATTTACTGGTGCACTTGTGATGTGGTGGTAGTGTCTCGATCCCTGGACCAGAAGGCTCAGATTCAAAACTTATCTGAATCAGACATGCTTCTTCGTATATTGGGAGAAAGTAAGGACTGCAGATGCTGGAGATCAGAGCTAAAAATGTGTTGCTGGAAAAGCGCAGCAGGTCAGGCAGCATCCAAGGAGCAGGAGAATTGACGTTTCGGGCATGAGCCCTTCTTCAGGCTTTTCCAGCAACACATTTCAGCTTCTTCGTACATTGAACAAGTTGGTTTAAGTAGCTGAGAACTGAGGTTTTCTTCAGTGAAGTGTTGACTTCTGCACAGGGAAAGATGGAAACTGACATTTGTTCTATACTGTAAATTTACAATAAAACTTAAATAAACTACTAATCTGAATGCATTTTGAAGCCTATTACACCTAATATATGGATATCCCCGAATTAAGAACTATCAACCAATGAAGACACAAGCTTCATGGTGAAACCAGAAGGAAGCAGTAAATGTCATCAAAAGCTGACCCCATGAGCAGCATGTGGAGATCGGGCGATGACAGTGCACCCATCTCCACATTTCTTGTTTCTTTGCCACATTTACCTGTGGCATAGCAATAGGAAATCCTGGGACTGCTTGGCAGGTCAGACAGCAGCTGTGGAAAGAAACATGATATTTTGGGTTGGTGATCTATAATTTTCATTATGCATAAGTTATGAATGGTTTCTCATGGAGTCAGTGATACTTCACTGTACTGTACTACAATAATACATGAACTGCTGCAATGCTTAGGTGAAAAATATTGGAACCTATTCTCAGGGCTAAGTTTGAGCATCATTCATTCAATTTCTATGAATTTACACAACTGTGTAATGTAATTTGTACTGATATCTCTACATTTTGGGATACAGCAATAAACTGCTAGAAAACAACTTAATCAGGCATTTGACATCTTCCTAAGGCTGCAACTGCCATAGAGACAGAGTTAGAGAGGTCCACAGCACAGAGAAAAGCCCTTCAGCCCACTGAGTCTATGCCAGTCTAAAATAAGAACCAACTATTCTAATGCCATTTTCTAGCACTTAGGTTATAGCCTTGTCTGACTTGGTACCACAAGGGCACATCTAAATCCTTCCTAAATGTGACAAGGGTTTCTGTCTCTACCACCCTACAGACAGAGTTCCAGATTCCCACCATCCTCCAAGTGAAAAATAGTTTTTCTCATATCGCTCTAAACATTCTGCCTCATATCTTAAATCTATAAACAATGAATAAATATCAAATAGCCAATAGATCACTGAGAAAGCAATTCTCTGACTTTTAGAGTCATAGAGTCCCACAGCACAGAGACAGGCCCTTTGGCCCACACTGACAAAAAATGTTTACCTACACTAAACCATTTCCCTGCATTTGGCCCATATCCTTTTAAACCTTTCTTTTTCACGTATTTGTCCAAATGCATTTTAATGTTGATGTACCCATCAACAACCTCTGCTGGCAGCTCATACCATATGCGTACCATTCTCTGTGTAAAAAAGTTGCCCCTCAGGTCCCCTTTTATTATTTCCCCTCTAACCTTAAACTGATGCCCTCTAGTCCTCCAATTCCCAACCCTGGGAAAAAGACTGAGTGCATTCACCCTATCCATAAACCCACCATAAGCTCCCCTCTCACTCTCCTATGCTCGAAAGAAAGAAGTCCTAGCTTGCCCAACCTCTCCCTATAACCCAGACCCTTGTAAATTTCTTCTGCACTCTTTCTAGTTTAATAACATCCTTCCTATAGCAACGTGACCAAAACTGAACACAATACGCCAACTGAGGCCTCACCAACATCCTATACAACTGCAACATAACTCCCCAACTTCTACACTCAATGCTCTTCACTGCCGTGTTGACCTGTGACTCCACTTTCAGAGAACAGTGCACCTGAACTCCAAGGTCCCTCTATTCCACTACACTCCTTAAGGCCCTACCATTCACCATGAAACTCCTACTTTAATTTGACTTTCTAAAATGCAAGACCTCACACTTATCGAAATTAAACTCCATCTGCCATTTTTCCGTCCACTTCCCCAGCTAATCAAGTTCCTGCTGCAATTTCTGATAACCTTCATTGTCCACAATACTGTCATCAGCAAACTTACTAATCACATCCAAATCATTGATATAGATAACAGTGATGGGCCCAGCACTGGCCCCTGAGGCAGTCACCCAGGCCTCCAGTCTGACAAGCATCCTTCCACTATTACCCTCTGCGTATCCAATTTGCAGGCTCCCCCTCAATTCCATGCAATCTAACCTTCCAGAGCAGTCTACTATGTTGAACGTTATCAAAGGTCTTACTGAAATGCATACAGACTACATCCATCGCCCGCCCTCGCCAACCTTCCTGGTCACTTCATCAAAGAAGTCTAGTAAACTTGTGAGGCATGATCTCCCACGCACAAAGCCATGCTGACTATTCCTAATCAAACTGTGTCTTTCCAAATGCATGTATATCCTATCCATCAGAATCTTCTCAAGTAACTTACCCACTACAGATAATGAAGCTCACTAGTCCACTTTTCCCATGATTTTCTTTGCAGCCCTTTTTTGAATAAGGGCATAACATGCGCTACCCTCCAGTCTTCCAGGACCTCACCCATGGCTAACGATCAGCCTGGGCCCTCACAATTTCTTCTCTAGCCTCTTGCAGGGTTCTTGGATATATCTGGTCAGGACCAGGAGATTTATCCACCTTCATGCATTCTAGTACGTCCAACAGCTCCTCTGTGATATGGACTGTCCCCAAGATATGACCACTAACTTCCCCAAGTTCCCGAGTCTTCATGCTTTTCTCCACTTTTCTACTTGCTGCTTTTTTAAATAGTTGCTGAGTTAAGCATGTGTGTTATGCTGCATTGCATTTCAAGATGGGCTTGCCTCAGTATATTGAGAATTCATTTCCTGTTGCTGCTGTCATAAGTTATTCACTAATATCAATGCTGAAATCAAATGTTGAAGATTTTGATACCCCACGGCAGATGGGAGCGAGGAATCAAAAACTTCAGCCTCCCTCAGTAATCATTCCGCTAATGGACAAAAGCTGTTCAGAACCGCTTGCGTTCACACAGTCACATGACCATCAGCTGTTCTAGACAATTCACTAAACAGACAGGGAAGTGATCATGCCAAGACAGCCCCCTAGACCTTTAGAACCAGAGTTCAAACATTTAAGTGAACTTTTCTATTCCAGGGCACTCAGCTAGTAGATGAGATCAGAGTGGAAGAATTTGTGGAAAACTCATGAATATTTAACTTCCATCAGCTTCTTCCATTCTATGGTATCTCAGCTCAGGCCGAAATGAAAACAAATCAAGATTCAAATATAATCAGGGAGATCCAGATACTTAATAATTCAAGCAATATTATCAATGAAAATTCAGCAGAATATATTAAAACATAGTTCTTCAACACATCGCTTTTGACTGTGTAAGACATTCAGTAATACAATTTGAAATTTCCTGTTCATCTAACAGAGAAAAATTATTATGAGTAGTGGAAGAGATGCAAGTAATCCCAAGAGATACATTCCCAGTAACAGGAAAGAGGTTTATTAGCTTAAGTGCATTTTCACCTCCATTCCGATACACCAAAATAAGCCTGCAATAACAGCAGAATCTTTCCTGACACAGACACAGACACAAACAAAAGTTGAAGAATCTCAATCAGAACCTATTCTAAAAATCAAAGTTGTTACAATACCAAACATACTTTTATTAAAACAGAGTAATGCATATACTAGGAAAGGATGCTGGAAAAGATAAAATGGCAACTTTTAGAAGAGAATTTGATGAACAAATGAAAGGGAATAACATACAGGGCTATGGAACTTTCAAAGAGCTGATACAAACATAATGGGCTAATGACTTCCCTCGGTTTTGCACCATTCCATGATGGAAAATGGAAATACTGGCCCATATCAATTATTGGATCTTATGGGCAGAGGTAAAAAAATGGATTTGCAATTAATAATATATGACCAAGTAAATGACCATCTCGTACTCAAGTTTATCCTCATCAGCCATTTTGATTCCAATAGCACTCATGCTAAACCAAAATATTCTTCCTTTCACTCAAGCCACTATCCACCATGTTTTAGCACAACTATATTAATAGGATTTTGGAAGTTTGTAAAGAATGAACATAGCTTTTCTCAGAGTGATACCTTTACTTTAAAAAGTTTTGGGTCACTCTGATATAACTGAGGCTCAATAATAACCTCAGCACAAGGTTTCTTCTGAAACAGCTCCTTTTCAAACCTAAATCTCTTTTAACATCAAAACCACATTACACTGCAGTGCTGCAGACCTCAATAAACCTGCTAGAATAAAGTCATCTCATTCCACAGAGAACGTAACAAGTTACCACCATTTGATACAGAGCATGTCTATCAATGTTAAACAGACACAGATAGTAAATAATAAAGACAATTCGTTTTTTGGCATATGCTCTCGCATCCTAGATTAAAAATTTACAAGTTAATTAGCTTGGATATCAGCTCAGAATCAGTTTGACACAGTTGGCTGTGCACCTTAAGAATCAGAGAAGTTACAGATTTAAAATCCAATTTCCGGCTTGAAATATTATGAAAATAGAGAAGCAATAAACTGAACTGCTGCATTTATTTTGTTGTAGTATCCTGCTAAAAAAAAATCAATGTAGTATTTTCTGCTTGAATATTGTAGCCTGACAGAATGATGCTTCCTGCCTTTCAGAGTGGACTGCAGGGCTGAGTGATTAGCTTGTGTAGAAAGGCTGCTGTAAAACAATAAATATTAATTGTGTGACATGACATGTATAAAAGTGTAAGTCCTCAGCAGTAGAAGGCATGGATCTAAATTGAATATGTTGCGACTACACAAGAAAAGACGGAGAAAAAGCCTTGTATAAAAGCAAAATACTGCGGTTGTTGAAAATCTGAAATAAAAACAAGATGTTGGAGAAACTCAGACTGGCACCATCTGTGGAGAAAGAAAGGGTGAACATCGAGTCCGATGTGACTCTTCTTCAGAATCAAATCAGACTTGAAATGTTTCCTCTATTTCTCTCTCCGCAGATGCTGCCATTCTCTGGTATTTTGCTGACTTTCCCCAGCATTTTATGTTTCCATTTCTGAAAGAGTTTGGTAATCAGGCACATTTTTTTGAACTCCCAGAGTTCGAATCAGCAGCTTTGATTTGGAGGTAAGAGTGGCCTTAACTGAGTTTAAAGCATCACAGTTCAAGCTCTACTCTAGAAACTGGAGTGTGTAATTTTGGCGCACATCCTACACTGTTTGAAAGACAATTTCTGGTTTAAGGTATTATGAAAATCAGGCAGCAATAAACTGATCTGCTGTATTTATTTTGTTGCTGCATCTGTAAAAAAGCAATTTATTAACTTTTGCTTAAATACAACTTCCAGTGTTAAACTGAAATCCTCTTGTGTTGCCAGTGGACAAAACTAAATTCACAGCTGTATTCAAAGAAAGCAGGGAAACCTTTGCCTGGTATCCCAAAGAAAATTACCGTCTCATTTTGAATCTTGCCAGTTATCTCATTATTTTTTGTGGTAACTCACTATAAACAAATTGCCTGATGCTATTACAAATCACTTGCTGAATAGCAACATTTTATGATTCATGTACCAAGACACTCATATGCCTTTACACCTCGTTATCTTGAGGTTGTACAGGATGTTGGTAAAGCCTGTTCTGGAGTACTGTATCCAGTTCTGGTCTCCCTGTTATAGGAAGGACATTATTATGCTGGAGAGGGTTCAGAAGAGTTTTACCAGGATGTTGCCAGGAATGGAGGGCTTGAGTTACAAGCAGAGGCTGGGACTCTTTCTACTAGAGTGTAGGAGGTTGAGTGGTGACCTTGTAGAGGTTGAACAATAATGAGGGATAAAGGTATTTTGAATGGCAGAAGTCTTTCCCCCCAGAGATTTCAAGACTAGGGGGCATATTTTTAAGATGAGAAGAGGAAGCTTTAATAAAAGAGGAGGCAATTTTTTTTATATAGAGTGTGGCTCGTGTGTGGAATGAACTTCCAGAGGAAGTGGTGGATGTAGATACAGTTAAAACCTTTAAAAGACATTTAGATAAGTGAGTGAATAAGAAATGTTTGGAGAGATATGGACCAGGCAGGTGGGACTAGGTCAGGTTGGGATGGATTGGTTGGACGGAAGAGTCTGTTTCTGTGCTGTATGACTCTATGACCTCAAAGTTTTGCAAACTCTCTTTTTAAATAATATACTGCTTTTCTGTTTTTCCTGATAAAGTGGACAATTTCATATTTTCCTACATTATTCTTATGCCATTTTTTCCATTCGCTTAACTTTATCTATCTCTCTCTTCATAGATCCCTGATGGCAACTTACATTCCCTACATATTTTTTGCATCGACAGTAAATTTAACAACCATCATTCCTTGGGGGCTCTTATAGTGCAGGGGTAGAGTCCCACCTGCTCCAAAGGTGTGCGATAACATCTCTGACTAGGCCGATTAGAAAATACCTAATTTTGGCTCCTCTACTCAAGGGATTAATATAAATAATAAATAGTCAAAGCCCTGGCACTGATCCTTGTGTCCCTGCACTTGTCACATGCCAACCCAAAGCTAACCGAGTCTCTATCCCTATGACAATGTCATTTTCAACTTTATTAGTTTTTATTTTGCATAGTAACCTTTGTTACACCTTGTCAAATATCTTCTGCAAGTCTAAGAACACTGCATCCTTCATCCACATTGCTTGTTAAATCATCAAAAAGTTTCAATAATTTAGTCAAACATGATTTCCCTTTCACAAATCAATGTTGAGTGTGCCTGATTGCATAGTGATTCTCCAAATGTCCTACTAAATCCTGCTTAATAAAATATTCCAACATTTTCCTATGAACGCTTTTGACAAAGAGCTTGTAATTACATGGTTGTTTGGTACAGCCAAGAAACTTCTTTTGCCATTGCAATTTTAGATTCCTTGAGTAATTACAAACATTTATGTTATAGTACTAAACAAATAAAAACGGAAGTGAGTGGATGGCCACTGTCAGGTACAATATGATAGTAAATCCAAACGGCAATGATGAAGTAGGCAGCCACATGCATTTAACAAATCTGAAGTGATATGCACTTTATCATCTCTCTGCCTTTGGAAATACTCTTCCCATAAACAACACAAGCACATCTGATCTGCAGGAAAGCCATATCACAGCTCTCCTATAGTTAATTAAGATTTCAAACATCTTTTAGTAAAATTCTATTCAGCAATGTAACTGGAAACTTAAAAAGATTTTCGGAAATACAATATGTCTAATCTCTTACAGCAGTTCTCAATTTTTCTCATGGTTGCTAATGTAGAAAAAAATGATGGCATTAGGTAGTGCAGGGGGTGGTAGGCAAGATCACAAGAGGGAATAAAGAATTAGGATAAACAGGAAATAGATATTTCCACGTAAGGAATCAACTGAAGTACCTCTTCAACAATCCACCACCCCCTGCACCACCCAATGCCATCATTCTTTTCTCTGTTCACAACCATGAGAAAAATTAAGAACTGTTGTAAGAGATATTGTATTTCCAAAAATCTTTTTGTTATGTTTCCAGTTACATTGCTGGATAGAATTTTACTAAAAGACATTTGAAATCTTTAATTAACGATAGGAGAGCTGTGATGTGGTTTCCCTGCAAACCAGATTCTGTGCTGTGCTTGTGTTGTTTATGGGAAAAGTTTCTGCAGAAGTGTCGTTGGACTCAAAATCTTAATCCTGCATCCTCTCCCCAAGTGCTGCCAGACCAACTGAATTTCTTTAGCAATTTTTGTTTTTGTAAAGGAATTTAGAGTTCTGTATTTCTGTTGGTTGAAAAATTTAATTGATTTTAACAAATTCTTAAAATTCATAACGCCTCAAACTGGAGTGAACCTTCCTGTGTGAAACGGCACTAAATCATAAAGGTCAAACCATGCAGATGCAGTGATAAGATGTAAACCACAGCCTAACCTCTGACATTAGATAGGTACAAAGGGTATAGGAACCACTGTGGTGTGGCAAGGGAGATCCTGGATACCCTGAAAACTGGGAAGGAGACTCAAAATGGAATTTAGCAACCTAAATATATTACAAACAATACCTAGAAAAACCAAAGTAGAGGACAGACCTGGATGACCCCAACGTCACCTGGGTGCAACCTAAAGCTGGAAAAAGATATTTTATATTCCACTCTAAAATGTTCAGATAGGAAATTGCAACAAACAATGATGTATGAATTAAGCTAAATATGTGTAATTGCAAGCCATACACAAGAGAATTACCTAAAATATTTACATACACAAGAATGCAACATCTACATTTGATGAATTACTATTCCAGACAAACTGAGTGTCATCATTTATTGAATTGTATGCCTGTCCAAGTGTCAGTGGATTCATGTCACACAGACTTAAAGACAGGAAGTTGGGTCACTGTTTATTATTTAGGTTTTGGATTGAACGGAGTGCAAAGGAATGGGAGCAAACTATTATACAAGGGAAAAATGAAGCTGCAAATGATTGAGTCAAGTGCCTGCCAAATTGTTTTTGAATTTCTGAGTTAGGTTTGTTTTCAAACTACCTCAAAATGTACTACTTGTGATTTAATTACATTCACCAATTACTTGATCTACTATGACTCCTGTTTAAGTAGTATGATGATTCGTCCCATGGCTTAGTCCTCCCCCGGTCTCAGGATCCATCTTCAATCTCACAACCCTGTTAAGGTTTCTGTGATCCCTTGCCCATTTCAGATTTTAATCACTTCATGCCATGCTTCCAAGCTCTCAATCCCTCTCTAAACCTCGCTGCCTTTCTTTTTACTATTAAGGTCACACCTTATAAGCTACTGTTCTGACTAAACTTTTGCTCATCTGTTTTATATGGTTCTATCAAATGACATTGCATAATTTGTGTTCCACTAGTAAAGGTGCTATCAAAATGAATTAACATAAATTGTTATTGGGGTAATAATAGAAGAGAAAAAGATGGCTGACAACCGAGCAGGGCTCAGAGCTTATCTGTACAAAGTCAAGAATCACACGACACCAGGTTATAGTCTAATAGGTTTATTTGAAACTGTAACCGCTCCTTCCTCAGGCAGTTAGTGAGAGAGAATATGTTGGACGCAGAATTTATAAGTAAAAGATCAAAGGGTCATACAACTTAAGTGAATGTATTGGACAAACATAGATGGTTATTAAGTTTTTACTCAGTTTAAATGGAGGTACATATTTCAATTGATCAATATGCAAATCCCAGAGCTTTTTTCAAGTCACTGCCCCAAGATAACTTCAGGTTTTTATCAGAATAAAGGTCACACCTCCGATAAGACAATACATTTTAGGTGTGAGGACATGTTTCAAGTCTGTTTGTATCTCAGCCTGGAGTCAGACTGATTTTATTTCCAAAGTAGGAATTTATAAAATGCTACACTAACTGACAGTCTATAGATCATTCACTTTTTGAACAAAATAGAATGTATCTGCAAATACAAATTTGCAAATGCAAATTCACCTCATAGATGTGTTGGTATGCACATGTGGGGGGAGGGAGGGGTGTAAGAGAGTGTGTGTGCATGTGTGAGGGAGAGTGGGGGAGAGTGTGTGGGTGTGTGTGCTTGAGACAGAGTTTAAGCGAGTTTGAGGAGGTATATGCCTATCTGGGAGTGGGAGTGACCTTGATGGCTGAAGTGCTCCCTCACTGGGAGGGAACATCCCGGTTTGGCGATTGTCGTGCGATGTCCACTTGGGTACAGCAGGTACTCAGGTGACTCAGCCAGTGTTGTCTATCTCGTACACTGCAGGCAAGGATGCCCCAAGGCATAATATATTGGCAAGAAAAGCAGATGCTACGACAACAGATGAATAGATACCGGCAATATTGGCAACAATTACCAGTTCCCTCCCAGTGGGGGAGCACTCCAGTTGTCAAGGACATTCAGCTTCGGACCTTCAGGCAAACGTCCTCCAAGGTGGACTTTGGGACATTCAACAACACAGAGGCTATTGCGATGTCCCAACCGGGATCTTGGGTTCACGTCACATTGCAGGTGATGGCACCACATTATACATTCTCACACACAGGCACCAATGCACACTCTCTCACACAAACACACAGTCATATAAACCCTCTCTTAAACACACATACTTACACTCTCACTCTCTGATAGGCATAAACTCCCTCACACTCGCGCACTCTCTCTCAAGCACATAAATGCACACACACTCTGTCAAGAGTGCGTGCACACACACACCCCCTCTCTCTTAGAAGTGCATGCACCCACATGTGCACTCTCTCTCTTCTCTCCTCCTCCTCCTCCCCCCCCCACCACACACACACACACACACACACACACACATAGATATATATCTATCTATTTGTAAATTTAGGGGGTGAATTTGCATTTGCAGATATATTCTATTCATTCAAAAAGCATATGATCTATAGACAGTCAGTCAATATGGCATTTTATAAATTCCTACTTTGGAAATGAAATCAGTCTGACTCCAGGCTGAGGTACAAACAGACTTGAAACATGTCCTCACACCTAAAATGCATTGTCTGACCTGAGGTGTGACCTTCATTCTGATAAAAACCTGAAGTTATCTTGGACAGTGACTTGAAAGAAATTCTGGGATTTGCATGGTGATCAATCGAACCTGCACCACCATTTTAACGGAGTGAAGACTTAATAGCCATTCACGGAAGTTGTATGACCCTGATCTTTTATTTCTAAATTCTGTGTCCAATGTATTCTCTCTGACTAACTGCCTAAGGAAGGAGCACGGGCTCTGAAAGCTTGCAGATTCAAATAAACCCATTAGAACATAACCAGGTGATGTGTGGTTTTTGACTTTGTTCACTTAAATTCAACACCAGCACCTCCACATCATAGTTTGTGTGTAAACTATGGCACACTAACTTTACAGAATGCACAAGGATCAAACAAAGATATGGAATACATTAGCATGGGATTATTTGTTTTGGCCCAGTGATCCAATATCACCGTTTTGCTTAATTTTCCAACTATAAGATAACAATGACAGCTGCTATATGCCCAAACCAAAGGTCAAACAAGACTGCACCTGGTAACATATGCATGGATAGATTTCAACCATAAGACCAAGGTGAATGAGCTTTAAAATTGTGTGTACAGCTGGTAGTAAATGATGGGATTAGTGTATTAGTGAGTTATGTTCACGATTCAGAAAAACAGAGGCAAAATCTGTTTGGATGGAGCTAAGGAAAGCAAGGTCTGAAAACATTGGTAGGAGTGATTTACAGACCACCAAACAGTGGTAGTAATGTAGAGTGTGGTGTACATCAGAAATTAGAGGTTCATGTAGCAAGGAGAATGCAGTAATTATAGATGACTTCAATCTGCATGTAGAATGGGTAAGTACAATGGATGCCAATGTGGTGGGTAAAGACTTCCTGGAGTGTATATGAGACAGTTTTTCAAAGTGATTTTTATGGAACTAATAAGAGCAAAAGCATTTTTACATCTAGTGTTAAGCAGTGAGAAAAGCCTCATGTCTCAACATAACAGAACCTTTTGGGAACAGGGACTGTAGTATGATAGAATTGTGCATTGATCTGTATCTTTTCCAGTCTCAAGCCAAAACTATGGTCTTATATCTAAACAAAAGAAATTATGAAGATACAAGGAGGATGTTGCCTGTCGTGGATTGGAAAGCCATATAAAAATGTTTGACTGTAAGTAAACAATGTTAATTCTTTAAAGACTAGCCAATTACTTTCCAAAAACACACACTCCTATAAGGCAAAAATACCCAACAAAAAAAAAAGAGCACTCTGGTTAACATTGAAAGTTAAAGATTACATTAGATCAAAACAAATGATTTGTAAAGTTGCCCAAAACAGTTGTAAGCCTGTGCATTGGGAAAACTGCGGAAATCAGCGAAGGGATTACAAAGAAATTGATAGAGAGAATAGGGTATGAATGTAAAATAGCAAAAACAAAAACAGATTGTAAAAGATGGTAATTTTTATTAACATGCCTATATATGGAAAAGACAAATTTTAACATAGGGTCATAGGCCTCTTTTTCTGCTGTAAAATTCTATCAGCCCATTGTGCACCTGCCGGTCATCAGGCACCCATGTAACTCTAATCCCTAAAGAGGATACACCGAGATTCATCAGGATCTTGTCTGGTTTGGAATGATTCAGCTATGCAGAAAAACTAGATCAGCAGAATGGCTGATGGACACATGACAGAAGTATACAAAATTATGACAGGCAAAGGAAGGTAGATAGGAAGATGTTGTTCTGCTTAGCAGAGGGATTACTAGCTGGAGGATATATATTTAAGGTAAAAACAATGTTTAGAAGGGATTAAAGAAAAAAGATTTCATCACCCAGAAAGGTGGTAGATACCTGGAAGTCACTTCCTGAAAGGTTGGTAGAGGCAGAAATCATGACATTTAAGTATTTAGATGATCACGAAGTGCCATAACATGTCTAATAATGTTCAAAGTTAAAAAATCACAAAACACTATGTTATAGACCAACAGGTTCATTTGGAAGCACTAGCTTTTGGAGCACTGCTCCTTCATCAGGTAGCCCTCATCAGGTAATAATGTTCACACATTTGTTAATAGTGAACATAATAGGATGAAGCTAATGGGGTATTTGAAACAGTTACTAAGATTCTAGACTGTGTTTGAAGTTGATTTTAATATGACGAGAGAGAAAATCTCCGAAGAAACGAGACAAATTTGTTAATGGACAGAATAAATCAGGTGTTGAAAAATAATTCGATAGATACAGAACACTCTATACTCTGAAGAGACTATAGCTCTGCTATTAAAAATACTGATGTCTATTGAGATACAAGAAACAAGAAAAAGCATAAAAATGCAAAAAGGAAAGCAGATTCATGTAAATGGAGATAGGAAGGTGACAAAACAGATGGCAAGAGATGCAAGAAGAATCCAAGCATGAAAAGAAACTTGCAAAGGATGTGAATACAAGTACTATTTTTCTAAACAACAAAACAAAGAAGGTGGTCAGGAGCAATATCGATTGTTAAAACTGATAACAATGGTACTGTGAATAAAAATCAATGTACAGTAGATACGCTAACCAATTACTTTGAATTATTATTTACAGCAGAGTTGGCTTACTGGACACCACAAAGAAGCTCACGTTAAATTAGAGACTGGAAATCACCAAAATTTGCTTTATCCATTACTATATATTTTTAAAGTTATGTGCATGAAATCCCCAGATCGAGACAGCTTCTAACCAAGGATTTTGTCACAGGTGCCCTCACTGTCATCTTCCAAAGTTCTCACAGATTAGAACATGACACATGTAACTCAGTTACTGATGATGAGAAAAACAGAATTATAGACAGGTTAGTCTAACATTTGTTGTTAGGAAATTATGAGAGTCTACGGTTAGCATAGCATTGAAAGCCTAGAAAATGGTTAGCTGGTCAGAGACAGTCAATCTGTATTTGTAAAGGGTAGGTTATTCCTGATAAAGCTGATTCAACTTTTTCAACAGGTGACTGAAATGAAGGAGAGAGAAATGGCTAGTGATGTTATTTGTATGGATTTCCAGAAGGCATTTGATAAAGTTCTTCACAAGAGACAATTAGCTAAACTTGAAACTCATTGAACTGAAGGCAAATTAATGACCTGGATGGGAAATTGGCTGAATGCAGGAAATAAAAAGTAATGGGAAGGTACTCAATTTGGCAAGATGTATCTAGTGATGTTCCACAATGAGCTGTTTTGGACTCTCAACTAGTCAGGATAGAATAGATAGGATAGGATAGAAAGCCATATATCTAAGTTTGCTGACAGCATTGTATTCAGTGTATGTGGTACCGTAAAACTGTAAATACATTACTTAATACATTAAGTAAATTGGCAAAACTGTGGCAAATAAATTTCAATCCACGAAAATATGATACTTTCTAAATAGTGAAATGCTAGAAATAGTGGATGTCCAAAGAGACTTGGGGTGAGCTCACTAAAATATTATAACAGGTACAGACAGTAATCAAAAATAAATACAGAGAAAATAGAAGCAGGAGAAAATCATTTTGGTCTTTGAACTTGCTGTGCCCTACAGGATCATGGCTGTTTTTCCACTCAACTCTATCTTTCTGCGCCTTATATCCACTAATCCCTTCAGAACTCAATTTTGGGACAGAATTCCAAATATCCACAGCACTGATTGAAAATATCTCAATCCTCATTGACTAGCTATGATTGTAAAGCTATGAATCGATGTTCTAGATTTCCCAAACACAGGAAGCATTTTATCACCATCTATTTGGCCAAGCCCCTTAATATTTTTATTTTGGTGGCTCTAGGATCCTGAAGGATATTAGAGTCATAGAGTCATAAAGACATACAGCACGGAAATAGACCCTTCGCTCCAACCCGCCCATGCCGACCAGATATCCCAAACCAATCTAGTCCCACCTGCCAGCACCCGGCCCAAAGCCTTCCTATTCATATACCCATCTAAATGCCTTTTAAATTGTACCAGCCTCCACCACTTCCTCTGGCAGCTCATTCCATACACATACCAGCCTCTGCGTGAAAAGGTTGCCCCTATATCTTTCCCCTCTCATCCTAAACCTATGCCCTCTAGTTCTGGACTCCCCGACCCCAGGGAAAAGACCTCGTCTACTTATCCACTCCATGCCCCTCATAATTTTGTAAACCTCTATAAGGTCACTCCTCAGCCTCCGACGCTCCAGGGAAAACAGCCCCAGCCTGTTCAGCCTCTCCCTATAGCTCAAATCCTCCAACCCTGGCAACATCCTTGTAAATCTTTTCTGAGCCCTTTCAAGTTTCACAACATCTTTCCAATAGGAAGGAGACCAGACTTGCACGCAGTATTCCAACAGTGGCCTAACCAATGTTAGGTCCTATACAGCTGCAACATGACCTCCCCAACTCCTGTACTCAATAGTCTGACCGATAAAAGAAAGCATACCAAACACCTTCTTTACTATCCTATTGACCTGCGACTCCACTTTTTTGAATTGAGCCAGTATGAACATAAACCAAATAGATGCTTTGTGTCCTTTATGACACTATACATCAATTAATTTAACTAATTATTCTAACCTTCAGAAAATATAAGCCTAGTTTGTTGATTCTACCTTCAAAGAACATTCCCCTCACCACATGAACCAAGCTAGCGAAGTATTATTGTACTCTCTCAGTTATATCCTTCCTTAAGCAAGGAAATCAACACTGCACACATCATAACTGTATTGAAATTTTGTGTCTTTGCCTCCAAACTCTAGAATAAAAGCTAACCTAGAACTTGCCTTACTAATTATTTGCTCCACTAGCATGTTAACTCTGTGATTTATTCATAAGGTCACCCCTATAACTTTTACTGTCTCTTGCCATTCAAAAATAATCTTTTAAAAGGGTACCTTTTTTCCTATTAAAGTGACTATGTTTACACATTGCTGCAGAGCATTCCATCTGCCATATCCAATGGTCACTTTCCAACCTGCCTATGTCATTCTGCAGCTCCTTTGCATCTTATTCAGTCATAGAGCTGTAGACCGATGGAGCACGAAAACAGACCCTTCAGTCTAACTTGTCCACGTTGACCAGATATCCTAAATTAATCTCGTACCATTTGGCCCCTATCCCTCTAAACCATTCCTATTCATGTATCCATCCAGGTGCCTTGTTAAATATTATAATTGTATCCATCTCCCAAGCCGCCTCTGGCAGCTTGTTCCATACAGACACCACCTTCTGGGTGAAAATGTTGGTGCTCAGGTGCCTTTTAAATCTTTTCTCTCTCCCTTTAAACCTATGCCTTCTAGTTTTGGACTCCGAGGAAAAAAAACTTTGACCATTCACCCTATCTATGCCCTTCATAATTTTATAAACCCCTGTATGGTCACTCCTCAGTTTCCGACTCTCCAGGGAAAATAGCTCCAGCCAATTCAGCCTCTTCCGAAACCTCAAACCCTCCAATCCAGGCAACATCTTCGTAAATCTTTTCTGACTCCTTTCAGGTTTAACAACATCTTCAGTCTTTTGTTTAAGTAAAGAAATTGAACTCACATTGTTGTTGTCACTCTGCTTTGCAAACCAAGCGCCCCGCCAAGTGAGCTTACCAAACCCCTCCATGCAACCACAACTGATTACAGATGGCTCACCCAAAATATGCTTTTCTTTCCATTTTCTGTCCTTTAACCAATCCTCAAATCGTACCAATGCAGTACCCACAATGCCATCCATCATATTTTGTTTAATAATCCCCATCTAACTGTTGATCTTTACATCCAACAGTTGTATGTAAAGATACATACAACCTCCATCTAGAGGAGTGAATGCAAGGGGGTAGAAGTTAGGCAACAGCTACAGAGGAAGATTTAGGGTGCAGAGGAAGATTTACCAGAATGTTGCCTAGTAACGATGGAAAGTCTTATAAGGAAAGGCTGAGGGACTTGAGGCTGTTTTCACTACAGTGAAAAAGGTTAAGAGGTGACTTAATAGAGGCATACAAGATGATCAGAGGATTAGATAGAGTAGACAGTGAGAACCTTTTTCCTCAAATAGTGGTGGTTAGCTTGAGGGGACATTGCTTTAAATTGAGGGGTGACAGATATAGGACAGATGTCAGAGTTAGTTTCTTTACTCAAAGTAATTAAGGGTATGGAATGCTCTGTCTGTAACAGTATTAGACTTGCCAACTTTAAGGGCATTTAAATGGTCACTGGATAAATATATGGATGATTTGTAATAGTGGGCTTCAGATTGGTTTCACAGGTCAGCGCTTCATCAACAGCCAATGTTCTATGTTATAAAAGGCATCTGGATGGGTATATGAATAGGATGGGTTTAGAGGATATGGATCAAGTGCTGGCAAATGGGACTAGATTAGGTTAGGATATCTGGTAGGTATGGATGAGTTGGACCGAAGGGTCGGGTTTCCATGCTGAACATCTCTATGACTAAGTCTCTACCACTGGTCCTGCCTCAGCTGAAATGGGAACAAACCCAAATTTGATCCAGACTGACCCCTCAAAGACTCCTGTGTTTTGTGGCAGCATAACTATCTAGCACCTGAAGATGAGTCATTAGATTCTAACATTTGTTTCTGTCTACATAGAGACTTCCAGCACTTTTGATTTTTGTATTTATTTCAGATTTCCAGCATCTGATGTATTTTGTTTTTATTACACCTTTAGCATGTTGTAATCTGGAGCTATAGATAGTGATGGAGGAAACTCCAATTTCTTTCCTTCACCTGATGACTCTATGACTGATTATAAAACAGACTGGAAAATAGTGACAGGATTGGGAGGAGCCAAAGATTAACGATTATAAATCCTTTGGAATTTTTCGAGGATGTAAGTAGTAGAGTTGAAGAGATTGGAGGTTGGGGGCGGGGGGGGGGGGGGGGTGGTCTAGTGGATGTAGGTTCCTGGACTAACTTGCTTTGATTTTACAGATTCTTGGTGAGACCATACCTGGAGTATTTTGTACAGTTTTAGTCTCTTTATCTGAGGAAAGATATTCTGGCTACACTGGGAGTGCAACAAAGATTTACCACACTGATTCTTGAGAGAACGGGACTGGCTGATTTATGAAAGGAGATTGGATTTGTTAGAACTATATTCACTAGAGTTTAAAATAATGAGTAGGGACCCCTTATAAACTTTGAAATTCTAACAGCACTTGACTGGGTAAACGCAGGAAGGATGTCCCTGACAGCTGGGAGTCCAGGACCATGGTCAAGTCTAACGAAACGGAGTAGTCCATTTAGGCCCATTACCCAGACAGTGGTGAGCCTGTGGAATTCTCTGTCACTCCAGAAAGTGATTGAGACCAAGCTATTGGATGTGCCAGGGTCTGGGATGTTTCTGATTGTGCCTACAATATTCTGAAGGGGGAGGGTGAACAGCCAGAAGTCATGGTGCCAAAGGGGCAGATTAAAAGTGTGTCTGTTTCAATGCAAGGAGTGTTCGGAATAAGAGTGATGAATTAGAGCATGGATCAGTACTTGGAACTATGATGTTGTGGCCATAACGGAGACATGGATTTCACAGGGCAAGAAAAGTTGCTGGATGTTCCAGGGTTTAGATCTTTTAAAAAGAACAGGGAAGGGATAAAAGAGGAGGGGAGTAGCATTGTTAATTAGAGAGTGCATCACAACTGCAGAAAAAGAAATCATTGAGGAGGGTTTGTCTACTTTGTCAGCATGGTTTGAAGTCAGTAACAGGGAAGGAGCAGTCACTTTATTGGGTGTTTTCTATAGACTCTCCAATAGCAGCAGAGAGATGGAAGAACAGATTGGACAGCTGATCTTGGAAAGGTACAGATGTAACAGAATTGTTGTTGTGGGTGACTTCAGCTTCCCCAGTATTGATTGGTTGTTAAAAGACTTCCATTTTCCAGCAGTCCATTTACCTGCAAACATCTGCCCCTAATCAGCTTTTAAAAGCTCTTGCCTAATATTATCAAAATTGACCTCCAATTTAGAACTTCAATTTTTAGATCTGGTCTATCCTTTCCCATCACTATTTTAAAACTAATAGAATTATGGTCGCTGGCCCCAAAGTACTCTCCCATTGATACCTCAGTCACCTGCCGGATTGTGGCATTGTGGACTAGACCTGATTTTGGACAAAGATCTAAAGAAGTATCAGTCATTTTTGCAGAAGGTCTTATGGGTTTCTAAAACTCATTTGATCAAGTGAGACAGCTCACTACTCTCATTGGACACGAGCATCCTAATTCATATTTGTAGTCCAACGTATCACAAACCTAAGACTAGCTGCACCTCCTGACTCTGAAGTGGCAGATTTGCTCCACTATACACCTAAACCATTGTACAGTACACAACAATTCACAAAACACATTAAAACAGCCCAATCAAGCGACACATTTTGATGCATTATTGCATACAGCGTAGCTCTTCTCAACAAAAGAAACACATCAGAATTTTCCTTCAATTGTTAAATGTTCATGATGTATGAAAGTGAACATTTATGCCAATAACTGAGCATGAATAATGACAGTGGCTGAATGGATTTATTATTAAACATGTTAGGTCATTTGAGGATTATGGTTTACCTCAGTAATGCTTTTACGTCTAAAAGCAGTTCCCACCTCATCTACCAAGGCGAGGCGTGTGCCAATGGGAGGAACATTTATTTTCACGAGCTTACCACTATTTTCAGCAGACAAAATGATGGGAAATTATACTTCTGGTTTAAAGATGTGGCTGGTTGAATGGGAGAGTTGAACATTGTATTTTAATAAAAAAAGAGGCTAGGAAAGAAAGGATAAGGAGAGTTGGGAAATTAGCTGGTATTATGCATATTAAATAAACCTTGCTGAATGATAAAGAAACATGCATCACAATCCTGAGGTTTTGTCCTACCTCACCTATCTGCTCTATTGATCTTTAGTTGCTTTTTGACAATTCACCAAAGGGAAAAAAAAGGATCTTTGCATTGAGACAAAAGCTTTAAGTTCAGTTTAATATTTGAATTTTAAACACAGAGTTTAATGTATGTTCAGTTAATAAAGCCCAAAGAATATTCAAACCCAGCAGAATTCATACATTCATGATTTAGAGACCAAGAAGGTGAAGAATCAACTGAGATATGGCTTTAAGTGCAAACCGATTAAGTTTTTATTAGGTATATGTTATACAATTGCTATCTGTAATACATTTGGTATGTCAATATACCAAGTGTGATCTCCAAGTAGAGCACTTAGCAAGAGGAAGAAAATTGAACCAGCGTGACTAGATGTAATTCAGTCTCTACTTTAAAGTTAAGCAATTAATCTTCAGTTTTATATTTGTTTTAGAAATAAAAACGATCACATTTATAATGGTGGTTTGACTATGCAAATTTAAGATGCTGTGATAGAATATCCTTATATAGACCAGGTGGCAGACTAATCACTTTAAATTCAGCAAATGAGGTTCATCCTTGGCTTCAGAAATTTGCAGTCACTAAATAAACAAACTAAATCAACAAACTAAATCTAATTCCAAGTTGTGACATTGCAGTGCATCCATTGAGAAGGAAGATTAGCAAGACACACTTAAACTGTCAATTCAAACATACAAAACAGGAACAGAAGTAGACTTACTCTTATGAATGCTATGTGCATTCAGATATATAGCCTTTGGTTTTGTCTATAATCTTTGCACTATCTTGTATTGATTGGTGATGTGCTGTTAACGTTTCTTTTCCCCTGCTCCTCCTCCCTGCCATTCCTTGACCATCATTTCCCATATTTTCCTTTCTCAACTTGTCTCTACTCTTTGAAGGGGGTCAGTTAGCTCAGTGGCTGGACAGCTGGTTTGCAACGTAAACGAATGAAAACAGGTGGGTTCAATTCCTGCACTAGCTAAGGTTTCCATGAAGGATTCTCCTTCTTAACCTCTCGCCTTACCTGAGGGATGGTGACACTCAGGTCAAATCACCACCAGACTTCTCTGTCTAATGAGAGAACAGACTATAGTTCAGTAAGACAACAGTGACTTTAATTTTACTCTTTGATACATATATTCATCATTCCACATATGATCCCCTACCCTAATTATTTAAGTTAAACCTGCTCGACTTCCCTAGTTATGTGATTCACAATAACACTGATCCAAGCAAGTTCAGGTTCAAGCAAGTTCATCCCAAAAGTAAGCTTCCACTTTACTCAGTACTGGTGTAAGTAGCCCACAAATCAGGATTCCAATTACAAAAGCTGACAGAAGAAGGTGTTAATTCATTTAATAGATTTCTGACATTGGATCACTTAGAGCATCACATAACATAGGAGACTGTCACCACAATGAGTACTGGGGAGGGTTGGGGTTGTCCATTTCTGAAATGGTAAACCATCTGTCTTCTTCAAGCACGTACAAAAAAATCCCATGTCACTATCTTGACAAAAAGTAAGGAAGTTTTCCCCAGCATCCTGACTGTTATCCCTTAATCAACATTCCTAAAATGGCTATTATAACATCAATATCACAAGGTCTGCAATCTTGTGTCATATCTGACAGGGGATTTTCTACTCAATGTACAGCATGGTGGCTCAGTGGTTGGAACACACAGCAGCAGCGACCTGGGTTTGAATTCAGTCTCGAGCGACTGTTTGTGTGGAGTTTACACATTCTTCCTGTGTCTGCGTGGGTTTCCTCTCTCAGTCTAAAGATGTGCAGGTTAGGTGAATTGGCCACGCTAAATTGTCCATAGTGTTCAGGGATGTGTAGGTTAGGTGCATTAGTCAGGGGAATGGGTCTGGGTAGTTACACTTTGCAGGGTCGGTGTGGACTTTGTTGGGCTGTTTCCACACTGTAGGAATTCTATTCTACAAAACATCCAGCTTCACTCCATCACCATAACCACCACCTTAAATAAAGCAACAACATCTGGTCATTACCATGCTGCTGTTTATTGGAGATTACTGTTTAAAAGATTTGCTGCCACATTCCCTGCATTACAATAGTGACCATGCTTCAAAAGTACTTAGGTTAGATTAGATTCCCTACAGTGTGGAAACAGGTCCTTCAGCCCAACAAGTCCACACCAACCCTCTGATCAGTAACCCGCCCAAGTCCCACTTCCCTCTGACTAATGCGCCAAACACTATGGGCAATTTAGCACAGCCAGTTCACCTGACCTGCACATCTTTGGACTATGGGAGGAAACCAGAGTACCCAGAGGAAACCCACGCTGACACAGGGAGAATGTGCAAGCTCCACACAGTCACCCGAGGCTGGAATTGAACCTGGGACCCTGGTGTTGAGGCAACAGTGCTAACCACTGAGCCACCGAACCTAGTTGACTGTAAAAAATTCTAAGACCTCGGTGACCACAAAAAGTATGACCTTTTTACAACTGCTTGTTTCACACCTTGCCTCAGTTCATCTGCTGCTGGGAATTTATACCTTTGTTATTTCTAGACTTCACTATTCCAATGCCCTCCTGGTAGGCCTCCATCTTCCATGACACAATCTTAGGCAATCCAATAATTCTGCTGCCTATAAAATAACTTGCACGAAATCCCATTCACCCCTAAGACCACAGAACGAAAAGACATAAGATGTTGGAACAAATTTCAGCCATTTGGCCCATCAGGTTCTGGTCTGCTATCCAGTTTCTCAACCCCATTCTCCTGCCTTCGCTTTGTAAACCTTAATCCCCTTAACAATCAGGAACCTGTCTTAAAAATACTCAATGATTTGGCTTCCACAGCTCCCTGCAGCAAGGAGTTCCACAGATTAACTACCCTCTGGCTGAAGAAATTCCTCCTCATCTCAGTTCTAAAGGATTGTCCCTTCACTTTGAGGCTGAGCCTTTGTGTCCTAGTCTCTCCCACTAGTCAAAACATCTCTTCCAAGTCCACTCTATTCAAGTCTCTCAGCATTCTGTATTTCCCTCTCATCCTTCTTACTCTGAGTACAAACCCAGAATCCTCAACTAACCCTTCATCCTCAGGATCATTCTTGTAAACCTCCTCTGGACCCTCTCCAACGCCTACACATCCTGCCTATATACAAGGACCCAAAACTGCTCACAACATTCTGAATGTGTTTTAATCAAACCCTTACACAGCCTCAGTAGAACATCTGTGCTCTTGCATTCTAGCCTTCATGAAATGAATGCTAACATTTGTGCTGGTAGCCTTCAAATCAGAATTCTCATTACAAAAGCTGATAGAAGAATGGATTTTATTTAAAGCATTAATGGGAAATGCACTATGTGCAAAATTCTTCATTCATTTAAAAGGCCATTCATTGGATCACTGGGAGAATCACATAACACAGAAGACTACCATCACAGCAAGTATTGGGAGGGTCCGGGGTTGTCTATTTGCCTTCCCAATTTCCAACTGAACCTACAATGTTAACATTAAGAGAATCTGAACTAGGACTAAGTCCATCTATGCTTCAGTTTTCCAAAGCCTTTCCCCATTTAAAAAGTAGTCTATGCCTCTACTCTACCTACAAAAGTCCATAACCTTACACTTTCCCATCTGTCACTTCTTTGCCCACTCGCCCAATATATCCGAGTCCTTCTGCAGCCTCCCCATTCCTCAACACTACCTGTCTCTTCACCTATTTTGTGTTATCTGCAAAATTACTATGTATACCAGAGTAATAGTCGAATTTTTTTGACTACTTTTTAAGGGTAAATTTATTACATGGATACTACTTTTGAGGGGCTGAAATTCATGCCCGTCAAAATTCATATCACATCATTAGTAGAAGCCCAATTGATCTCTCAACAAATGAGGAAAAAAATGAATTCTGAAAACTCGGAGTGGAATTTAATAGTTAGCAGACTGGAAGACAGAGCAGACTGGAACAACCGGTAGACTGCAAGGCTGGAGCGTGTTGTGATGGCCAGCGCACTGACTCATAAACATTGATCTGTTATCTGTGAAAAACTCGGGTCACCTTTTACACAAGATATATGGGAAATTTCAGATTATTTGGCCAAAAATAGGGGGTCCACTTTTACATGAGATCGACTATTATTCAGGTTTATAGGGTAGCAACAATGCCCACAGTTCCTTCATCCAGTTTGATAATGTATGATGAGATGACCTTCCTGTAGCCGGTCATTATAACATAGCGTCCTCCTTGCATATCTACATGTCCACCCTCAGCATGCTGCAGTGTTTCAGTGAATCCCAGCACAAACTGGAGGAACAACATCTCATCTCCACATGAGGCAGTTTACAGCCTTCTGGACTTAACATTGAATTCAACACCTTCAAATTGTGAACATTTCTTCCCTTTCTTTTAACTTGTTATCGTGTCCCCCCCATCTCCCATACCACTTATTGTCCTTTCCAGTCTTGCAGGAGACACACCATTGTTCTGCCATTCTCACATTCCAATCACTTAATCTGAAGTAACAATATATTTTCTCCATCAGCACCCTACAACATCCTCCCCCCCAACTATAGAAGAAATGTTGTCCCCTTCAAACTTTACTTCAGCTCGGATGAAGAGTTATCTCTATGAGAAACATTAGCTTGAAGGAAGGGGAACCTCTGTTCTCCATCTTGTCGGCGGTCCCGTTGTGTGTGCTTCTTGCACAGAGGAGTCGGGTTATTACAATCCAGATGTACAACCCCCACGTCCCAGCAGCTGATGTCCTGACCTTCCTGAGAAGATACGTCCAGGTCGAGGGAGAATGTGGTCGATCCTTTCGGGATCTGGACCAGCAAGCAGCAGGTCAGGGTAACCCTGAGGGTTGATGCCAGTGGGAACATCCTCCACCCACCCTTCAGCTTCGCAATCGGAGGAAGCAGAGGTTACCTGACATACGCAGGGCAGCCGAAAGTGTGCTGAACCTGGCGGAAGTCAGGCCACATGGCGGTGGATTGTAAGGTGACCGTCTGTCGAAACTGCAAGCAGGAAGGCCACCCGACCAAGGGATGTAAAGAGGCCAAAAACTGTAATCTGTGCGGAGAGGCAGGCCACGTGTACAAGGCCTGCCCAAGGCGAGGGGCTGCCACCGATGCACAGATGGCCGGAGGTGGCAACACGAACCGTGGACCGCATCAGACCAGAAAGGTACCACAAAACAGCATGGGAACGGTGTCTGGGGACACCCAGAAGGAAGGGCAGGCTGGAGCGGAGCAGACTGCAGACAGCGGGGAAGTGCAGCAGCCGATCCAAGCTCCTTCAAGACAGGCGGAGGAAATGGAAGAGGAGGGAACAAAGGAGGCAGAGGATTGGATTACTGTCAAAAGCAAGAAGAGGAAACCTCGCCAGGCCCCCAAAGCCACCCAGCAAAAGGGGGAAATAACACCTACATGACGAGGATACAGGCAGCTTTTCGGATGGTGAGGATGGACGTAAGGAGGGTTGTCACCAGAGGACGGGATAGAACGCGGCGGGGAAAAAGAAGGGCAGCACTGCCCAAACAGGAAAAGACCATCCCTCTGAGGGGACTGGTAAAGACCAACCCCCACCTGGTGAAAACCAAGAGGTACCCACTACCGCAAAGCTCCAGGTAACTGGCCACAGTGTGGAGCTGGACAGTAACCTCAGCCTTGATCCACACAGCCACCCCACAGAGGCAAGACCAGCAGCAAATGGACACTGGTAACCTCAAACTGTTAAAATGGGGATAAAAATTGCCAGTATCAACATGCGTAGCATCAAATCTGCTACACGATGTGTTTCTACGATGGCCTTCCTGGTCAGCGTTAAAGCCGATGTCCTGTTCCTGCAAGAGTGTGGGATATTGCACCTCAGCAGCTATAGGAGATGGTCAAGCTTGTGGGCCCATGGGCCATCAGTTTGGACGGGGGACAACGATAGCCGTGCCTCCAGTCTGGGTATCCTTTTGTGAGCGGGGGGGGGGGGGGAAGAAAGGAGAGACAGTAAACTGGTTGCCACGTCCAGAGTCCTGATGGAAACGGTCAAAGATGCCAGGCTGCACAACATCTTCAGCACCCCTGCAGACGGAGCACAGCGTAGATACACCTGGTCACGGGCAGACGGGTCTATCTGCTCAAGGATAGATTACCCATGTTTGTGTCCCAAACGCTCTCGGTCAGATCCACAGATGTCAAGCCAGTGTTCTTCTCTGACCACTGCCTCCTGCTGGCCGACTGTCACCTACAGGACGAGCAGCGGGCTGGTAAGGGAACGTGGAAGCTAAACACAAAGCTGTTGACCCCGGGAAAAATTGAGGAGCTCAAGAGGGACTACGCAGGTTGGAGAACCGTGAAGCCCCTCTTTGAGTCCCCAGCAGACTGGTGGGAAACAGTAAAAGGAAACAACAAGAGGTTCTTCATCCTCAAAGGTGTTCAAGAGGCGAGAGAGAGGCAGGGAAAACTGTCCCAGCTCCAGGAAAGTATGCAGGACCTGCTCTGCTGCAGACGTTGGGGATCAATGTCACTGAGGACCTCAAGGAGGTGAAGGGCCAGCAAGCCTTGCTCTTTGCCTTGGAGGTCTCCAAGATAATCTTCTGGTCCAGGGTCCGCTCCGTGGAGCAGGACGAGACGTGCTCACATTTCTTCTTCCAGAAGGTGCACAAAGAGAGCTCCATGTTCAGCAGCCTGAAGGAAGAAGATGGCTCAATAATGTCATCTCAGGCTGACATCATGAGGATCAGTAAATCCTTCTATGCCAGTCTGTATGACTTGAAGCCAACTGACAGCGCGGCCTCCCAGTCATCCCTGTCCTCTATCACGGAGGTCTTAGACGACAGAACACACGAGAGGCTGGACCAGCCGCTATCTCTGGACTAGCTGACCAAGGCCCTCGAGTCCTTCGAAAAGAATAAAACTCCCGGAAGCGATGGCTTACCGGTCGAACTCTATTCCGCTCTGTGGGACTTGATTGGCCAGAACCTGCGGGAGGTGTATGTCAGTATGCTTCGGGCAGGTACCATGAGTGAATCCATGAGGAAAGGCATCATCACCCTCATCTACAAGCGGAAGGGGGAGAGGGAGGAACTCAGAAATTGGAGACCAATCTCACTGTTGAATGTGGATTACAATCTTTTGTCAAAGGTAATCGCCAACCGGGTCAGGTCTGCTCTGGGGTCGGTGATTCACCCTGACCAAACCTGTGCTGTACCGGGCAGGAAGATTGCTGAGAGTCTCGCACTCCTCAGGGATGCGATCGCCTACGTGCAGGACAGAGGATTGGACACTGCCTCATCAGCCTGGACCAGGAGAAAACCTTTGACAGGCATCACACATGTATATGAGAGATGTTCTCTCCAAAATGGACTTTGGGGAGGGAATCTGCAATTGGATCAGACTGCTCTACACCAACATTGTCAGTGCAGTCTCAATCAATGGGTGGGAATCAGATAGCTTCCCAGTCAGATCTGGAGTCAGGCAGGGCTGCCCTCTCTCTCGTGCCTTGTTTGTGTGCTGCATAGAGCCATTTGCCGAGTCCATCAGGAAGGATGTGAGCCTGAGAAGGGTGACTATTCCTGGCAGCGGGCCTACATGTTAAGGCCTCCCTGTACATGGATGACGTCGCCGTTTTCTGCTTGGATCCACTGTCCGTGCACCGACTCATGTGCATATGCGACCAGTTCGAACGGGCCACGGGGGCCAAGGTGAACCGAGGCAAGAGCGAGGCCATGCTCTTCGGGAACTGGGCCAACCAATCCTCAAGCCCCTTCACAGTCAGGACTGCTCACCTGAAGATGCTGGGTATTGGTTCGGGGAGGGGGGGGGGGGGGGGGGGGGGTGCGCCAAGTCTTGGAAGGAGCGTATCAGCAAAGTCAGGCAGAAACTGGGCAGATGGAAGCTACAATTGCTCTCCATCGCAGGAAAAAAAACCTGGTATGAGGCACTTTATACGTGGCACAGGTCTGGCCTATTCCCAGAACCTGTGCCGCTGCAGTCACCCAGGCCATCTTCCATTTTATATGGAAATCAAAGATGGACCGGGTCCGAAAGGACTCGATGTATAAAGATCTGGGCAACGGGGTAAAAAACACACCCAACGCCACCCTCACCCTGGTGGCTACCTTTGTGTGTGGTTGCATCAAGCTGTGCGTGGATTCCCAGTACGCAAACACTAAGTGTCACTACGTACTGAGGTACTACCTGTCCCCGGTGTTGCGAAGGATGGGCCTGGCCTCCCTGCTGCGGAACGTTCCGTATCACCTGTCCTTCGTGGAGAAGTTTATGAAGAAAAACACCTTTGACCACAAGTCCATCAGAAAGTGGTCAGCACACAGTGTCCTTGAGACCCTTTGGGAAAAGGACAGAGTGGATCCTAATTTGCGGTTCCCTGAGCAGACGGTCAAAAGTCATTTGCCAGAATGCCTCATCGCCAGAACTTTCCAACAAGCACCAAGACATGGCTTGGCTGGTGGTGAGAAGGGCTCTGCCTGTGAGATCCTTTATGCAAGCCCGGACACTCTGGCGCACTGCATGCTGCCCTCGAAGCGGCTGGAGGGGGGGGAGCGAGGCTGTCACATACCTCCTTCTGGAATGTGCCTAAGCAAAGGAAGCCTGGAGAGGAATGCAATGATGTTTGTCAAGGTTCATCCCGAACAGTGCCGTGACACGGGATTCCATGCTCTACGGTCTCTCCCCGGGACGCACACCGAGATGAACATCAACTGTGCCTGGAAGATCATCAACTCGGTGAAGGACGCTCTCTGGGCGGTCTGAAACCTGTTGTTCTTCCAGCTGAAGGAGTTGACCCCGACTGAGTGTTGCAGACTGGCACATTCCGAGGTCCAGGACTACGTGTTGAGGGATGCACTGAAACTTGGGGCAGCTGACGCCAAGGTGCGGTGGGAAAAGACCACCGTGTAACATCTGCCTGCCTAAGAAGGACAGGGGGTCCACCCAGTCAATTGGGCTCCACTGACACCTCAGCAGAGGAGCTGGATAGTCAATGTACAGACTTGCATATATGGAAGATAAACTTTGATGTGTGTATGTAAAGCAATGTAATGTCGCACAAGAATGGCATGACCAATTGTATAGCGATCCAAATAATTTTATATATATAAAGTTTATTTTTGAAATTAAAAAAATTGCTCTCTCTCCATGGATGCTGTCTGACCTGTTATGATATCCAGCATTTGCTGTTTTCATCCTCCCTCAGTCTATTTCTTCTTCCTTGTGATGAATTTCTGCTGTCTCCTCTGAATTACCCCCAGAAACTCCTGCCATTGCTGCTCCAACGTCTTCCCTGCTCGGCTCCTCTTCCAATCGACGCTGACCAATTTCTCCCTGTGTCTCTGTACTGTTACATCTGATTCAATCTTCTCCCTCTCAGATTGCAGGATGAATTCTACCATTTTATGGTCACTGCCCCAATTGGTTCATTAACTTACAGCTCCCTTATAAAATCTGCCTCATCACCAAGTCAAGAACTGCCTGCTCCCTAATGGGCTCTACCACAGCTGTTCATAAAAAAAATTGCACAGACATTCCACAAATTCTTTTTCTTGAGATCTGCTACCAACCTGATTTTCCCACCTGCACATTGAAGTCCCACGTGATTATTGTAACAGCACCCTTCTTATGTGCCTTTTCTATCTTCTGATTTATTTTCTTCCCCATATTCTGACTACTGCTAAGAACCTGAACATAACTCCCATCATTATCTTTTTTCCCTTTGTGGTTGCTCAACTCGGCCCACACAGATTCTATGCCTTCTGACTCTCTGTTACTTCTTGCCATTGATTCAATTTCATTTCTTATTAACAAGGTAACCCTGTTCCTATGCCTATCTGCCTGTTCTTTAGATAGAATGTGTATTCTTGGATATTAAATTCCCAGCCCTGATCTTCTTACAGCCACATCTCTGTAATACCCACAACACACCTGCCAATTTCAATTTGCACTACAAGCTCTTTTACATTGTCTCGAATACTGCATGCATTTAGCTGCAACACACTCTGTCCTGTATCAACAATTGCCCTTTCATGGTTGCCCCCTTATCTGCTGTGCTTGAAGTTAGATTCCTGACCCTTTCCAGAAACTTTGTCCTATTACTTGTTTTGGAAACTTTCACAACCTCTGCTGAGCACCCTCCCTTTAACTTTTTCTATAATTTCCTATGCAAGTGAACTCACCGCCTACTTTTTAGTTTAATGCCCGAACAAAAGGCCTAGTTTTGCAATACAATTTGCAAGCACAAGTTAGGTGCAACCAGTCCCATTGGAACAGCTCCTTCCTTCACCAGTACTGGTGCCAAGGTTCCATGAATTTAAACCTGTTTCTCCCAAACCGATCTTTGAGCCACGCTTTAATCTTGTTGACCTTGTGCCAATCTGCTTGGAGCTCAGGTAGTAATACAGAGACTACAACATATTTAGTTTTGCTTTCTAATTTCGCCCCTGGGCACTCATATTTCCTCAGCAAAATCACTTTCTACCTATATCATTGATACCTCTATGGACCTGCATCTTTTGATAACTGATTTATTTTCTGATAACTGCATCTTTTCCCTCGCACTCCAAATTCTTCTGCAGCTCAGATGAGCTATCCTGAACCTGGGCATCAGGCAGGTAACACAGCCTTTGGTACTCTCAATCTTGGCCACAGAACAGTGTCTATACTTCTGAGTATACTATCCCCAGCTACAACTATATTTCTCTCTTCTCCCCCATCTTGAATGGCTCCCTGTACTTCAGTGTTATGCTCAGTTTGCTCCTTCTCCTTATAGCCCGTGCACTCATCCACACTGTTGCAGTGCACAAACCTCAGATTCTAGCTCATCAACTCTGAGCTGGTGTTCTTGCAGAAGGGATGGCATGGTGGCACAGTGGTTAGCACTGTTGCCTCACAGCGCCAGAGACCTGGGTTCAATTCCCACCTCAGGCAACTGTCTGTGTGGAGTTTGCACATTCTCCCCGTGTCTGCGTGGGTTTCCTCCGGGTGCTCCGGTTTCCTCCCACAGTCTAAACATGTGCAGGTTAGGTGAATTGACCGTGCTAAATTACCCATAGTGTTAGGTGAAGGGGTAAATGGAGAGGAATGAGTCTGGCTGGGCTGCTCTTCGGAGGGTCGGTGTGGGGCTGAAGGGCCTGTTTCCACACTGTAAGTAACCTAATCAAGTGGTTACTATTAACCACAATGGGATCCACCAGTTCCCTATCATTTCCTTCCCCAACATCTCCTTAAAAGAGGTCAAAATAATTGAGCTGTAAGCCCTAATGGGCTTCCCTTCAGATTTTCTTGAGGACTAATTTTCGATTTTGTGTCTTCCTTGTTCACTCGCCCTAATTATTTTTATTAAATGATATAGTAACTAGTAACAATATTCTGCTTTTGAGTTGCCATGTGGGGCATATGGATTCTCAGAAACAGAATTTAAAATAATCAATAATCTTCATTATCAAACACATCACTAAAGTTAAACCTACATCCAATAAGGAAAATATTAAATTTCCTCAGCATGGCAACATTTCAATTCGTACAAGACAATAAGGATAACAAAATTTTATTTTCGAAATAACTGACATGTTTCTACTCAAAAAAGCTACCAGATGAAACACATCTTCTGCATATTCTCAAGGTCACAGTTAATGCGTTTTCATTGCACATACCGGAATATTTTAAGCATGACGTTTTTCTGCAACTTAGATCACAATCTCAGATTTAAATTTAACAACTGATATAGTGCTAATTATTACAGTAGCTCCCGGGTTTATATATTGTTAAGCTTAAAAAGATTAAAATTAAACTTCAAAGATTTCATTATCTCTGATTTAAAGTTTTCTTGGCCCCGGCCAGCGATTTTTTTTTGACAGGTTAAAACTGTTTTCTCTCCTTTGCAAACTCCTTCTACCCCATCCCTGCACTGCATGCCCTCCACCCTCCCAGATCCAACACCAGACTGCGGAGCGGGCTTCCCACGCCAAACCACCGAAGTTTACTGACAAGTCATCGGCTCAACCCACCGCAAAAGCCACTTCGCTTCCTAGCTGCCCCTCCAACCACAGGCTGCTTCTCTCCCAATACTTGGTGGAAGTAAACCTATCAACAGCAAACGTGTTTGTGAAGCGGCGTGTTATTGGAGCATCATGACGAAAACAGAACCTCTCATTGGAGCAGTACTGCCACACAGTCTCTGCTTCTCTTTCGTATGGGCGTTGCTCAGATTGGTTGTCCCTGTAACTGATTCCCCCCCGCCGGGGTTTTGGGGGCTGTCAGAGGCGAGTCCACCCACTGCCCCCGTGTCCCCGCTTCTCCTCTGCCTTCAGTCTTTGATCAAGTCTTTTGATCTGTCTTTTGATCAAGCTTTCGGTCATCTGTCGATCCAAGTGATTCAGTGTCTGATTTTGTTAGATAATGTTGTGAAACACCTCGAAACGTTTTAAATATAATATATAAATGCAGGTTGTTGCTCTTTGTGTCACCTCCAACGTGTATAAAATGATCCTACTTTACAACAATTTCATATGTTCCAAAATGCTTTGTAACCAAATGTTGTAAATCATATATACATAAATATAAAATCAGCACTGCTTATTTTGTTAAAATGAGTCTGTTTGAGTCTGAGTTAGCTCACCCTTTCTTAAATCTGTACCAGTGAAGTAGTCACTGTCTGGTGGGATTGTGAGGATGAGGGGGTCATGGGCTTTAATCTAAGGAGCCTTTACGGTTCCTTCATGTTAGCTACATTTGCATTTTACTTCCATGCTGAGTTGCAAAATAATCCTGTCCAGATTTTCCAACAAGAATAAAGCCAAAAGTTTTCTTAAATATGCATCAGTTTAAATAATTTGTCACCTTTATATGCTAAAAGAGTGGAGCAAAGTATTCAAAAGTCAGAGTTGTGATTACAAATTACAATCACTGTCTTATTTAACTGTCCTATCTCAGTTCATTGTAGCTCCTTTTCATTTGCTTTGGACACACAAGTTTATATAGAACATAGAACATAGAAGGATACAGCGCAGTACAGGCCCTTCGGCCCTCGATGTTGCGCCGACCGAGTCCTACCTAACCTATACTAGCCCAATAACTTCCAAATGCCTATCCAATGCCTGCTTAAATGAACATAAAGAAGGAGAGTTCACCACTGAAACGGGCAGGGCATTCCATGAACTCACAACCCGCTGTGTGAAGAATCTACCCCTAACATCTGTCCTATACCTACCACCCCTTAATTTAAAGCTATGTCCCCTAGTAACACCTGACTCCATTAGCGGTAAAAGGTTCTTAGTATCTACCCTATCTAAACCCCTAATCATCTTATACACTTCTATCAGATCTCCCCTAAACCTTCTCTTCTCCAATGAGAACAGCCCCAAGTGCCTCAGCCTTTCCTCATAAGATTTTCCTACCATTCCAGGCAACATCCTGGTAAACCTCCTCTGCACTCGTTCTAAAGCTTCCACATCCTTCCTATAGTATGGCGACCAAAACTGCACACAATACTCCAGATGAGGCCTCACCAGAGTCTTATACAACTGCAACATGACCTCAGGACTCCGGAACTCAATTCCTCTGCCAATAAAGCCCAGTACACCATATGCCTTCCTCACAGCACTATTTACCTGGGTGGCAACTTTCAGAGATCTGTGTACATAGACACCAAGATCCCTCTGCTCATCCACACTACCAAGTAGCCTACCATTAGCCCAGTAATCCATCATCTTGTTATTCCTTGTTGGGGTGATATAAGTTGGGTATAAGTTTGTGGGGTGAATTTTTACTTGCAGAATTGTATTTTATTTTGCTCAAAAACTGCATGAATCCATAGAAGATTCTGTAAATCCCCTTTTTAGAAATGGAATCAGTCTGAACACTGGGGCACAGACAGCCCCACACAGGGCATCTCATACCCTCAATGCATTATCTGGGACAACATAGCACCTATTGTTAAAGTTCACTTGAGGATGTAACTTTTAAAAATGTTATGAGATTTACAATATGAAAGAACTGAAACCAACATGGTCATTCTAAAAGATGAGAGACTTAAACAATCAGTTGCATCACACTGTAAACGTTTGCTATAAATTGTGTGTTTTATGATCTTATACTCCACAACCACCTGAAGGAGCAGCACTCCGTAAGCTTGTTTTTACCTCCAAATAAACCTGTTGGACTATAACCTTGTATTGTGCAATTTTTAAACTTTCATTTGCTATTAGCTCGTTTGTCTATAATAAGACTCGGGCTAACCACCATTAGCAGCTCATCCTACAATAATTTATATAGCCTTTAACACAATGGAACCTACCAACAGGTTTCAAGGGAGGTATGTAAAATAATGACACTGAGACATTGGCTCAGTCAAAAAAGTAGGTTTAAGGAGTGTCCAAATGAAGAAAGCCAATTGGAATGGTTTCAGAAAGGAATTCTAGGCTGAGACCATGCCAATGCCCCAGACCACAACATGGCAGGGCAATAATTAACATTATCAATTAACGGATATTATTGAAAATGTGAATGATCCCCCAGTTTAAATGAATTTAAACAAAACAAATCAGGCCTTGCCTTTTTAAAAAATATACATATCAGCAGATAATTTGAGCAAGGGTCTACAGATGAAGAGCACAATGTGCATTGCACAGTTAGCCAGAGATTAGCCTTAGCCTGTGAGTCTGAGTCTGACAGAGATTAACAGATTTCTGTAAAGTTGTAGCTATGGTTTTTGCAATGAAGTTTGGTAATATAGTCCACTTAACAGCCAGCCACCTGACTCTCCATTACATTGGAATCAGATGTGAATGGGCAGTCACATTTTAGACTGTAAACATTCAAATGCAATCACAACACTGGACCACATCAAATACTCCTTTCCCCAACTGCATTACATTTCACCCATCACTAACCGACAAGATGCACATTATGAGAGGACCAGGGTTAATAGAGACCTTAATGGGTTTTGAGCCTTAACTGCAAAGAAGAATAGGCTGAGGCTGTTTTCCCTGGAGCGTCTGAGGCTGACAGGTGACCTTATAGAGGTTTATCAAATCATGAGGGGTGTGGATAGGGTAAATAGGCAAGGTCTTTGCCCGAGGATGGAAGAGTCCAGAACTAGAGGCCAAGGTGTAAGATAAGGAGCAAAAGTTTAAGAGGGACCTAAGAGGCAACTTTTTTATGCAGAGAGTGGTGCATGGATGGAATGAGCTGCCAGAGAAAGTGATGGAGGCTGGTACAATTACAACATTTAAAAAGGCATCTGGATAGGTATATGAATAGGAAGAGTTTGCCAAGTGCTGAAAAATGGTTAGTATTTTAGGGTATTTGGTCGGCATGCACAAATTGGACCAAAGGGTCTGTTTCTGTGGTGTACAGCTCCGTGACTCCAAAAGTAAAGCAATTTACTCCCAACTTGTTTACATTACACCATTAAACCACCACTGCAAACCGGTTGGCAGTGCCAGCCAGATAAAGTCAATTGCTAGATGACCAACTGGAATGGGAACTGCCCAACAAATTGTGCCACTCTGGACACTATTTAATCATGTCCGGGACATGAGAGAAAAAATGAGAGGCATATCATATAGAATGGAAGATCAGACTGTGTATCCAGTGACACTTGACAGTGTATGCAGAAGGAGTGAGATGTATCAGCGTGCAACAGTTCAATTAGCTGGGTGGAGGTGGATGGAATTCACACGATTTAAGGTCACCAAGGAAGGTGACTGCAGAATAACAAGAATGACCACTGGAGGGGACAAGCAGGGGGCCTGGCTAAGAGAACAAGGAACGGGGTGCAATTAGAGGGGCAAACTGGAATGGGGGGTGGGCAAGTGGGGTGGACAGAAATGGTAGGGAGATGAGGTAGAGGGTGAGTGGAATGAGCAGGTCGAGAAATGAGGGGGGAGGTGTTGGGGAGCATGGAGATGGGCGCAAGAAAGCAGAGGGTGGTGGGTGCTGAGAGGAGGGAGATGAGGGGGTGAGAGGATTGGGATGGGGGTGTGAAAGGGTGGGGGATGGAGTTGTGATTGGAGAGTGTGACTGCAGGGAGGTGGAGGGCATGAGGGATATTGGTGGGGAGGGTTGGGGTGCAGGAGAGAGGAGGAATGTGGAATGGGAGATGTGGGAGGGGAATACAGGAGGTATGGAAACAGGAGGGGGGTATGGAAGGAGTTGGTGATGGGGTGGAGGGAGGAGTGATGGGGTGTGCAGGAGGGGATAGCCATGGGGCAGGCTTTAGAAAAGCAATGCGGAAGTGGGAATGATGTGGAGTTTGGAGGATGTGGGTGGGTGCAAAGGATGGGAGTCTTGAGGGGAAGGGGAGGTGGATGTGAGACAGGTTGGGGGTGGGAGGTGGATGTGTGACAGGTTGGGGGTGGGGTTGAAAGTGTGAGGAAGGGGGAGGTGGGCGTTGGAAGTGTGAGGAAGGGGAAATGGTGCAATTTGAGAGAAGAGAGTTTGGAGAACTCAGACTGTGTAATGAGCGTGAGTGTGGGTAGGGGACTGAGGATTTGGAGAGTGGTGTGGGAGCTGTGGGTGGGTGGTTTGAAGGTGGCCATGAGTTGTAAGGTGAGGGGTGTTGAGGTAGGTGAGTGGACTTGGGCAGAGAGCCTGTCTGCTCCGTGCTGAAGTTGATCAGTATTCTCTGGATACAGTGCCTCCTCCAGAGAATACCTCCTCGTGGGGCTCCCAAGGGACAGGTACAGCCCCCCATGTCTCCAAATCCCCCACCCCACAGGGGGAGCCTGCTGTTTCGACACCCCCATCCCCCGGGGGGAGCCCACTACCTGCACACCCCCATCCCCCGGGGGGAGCCCACTGTCTCCAGACACCTCAACCTGGGGGGAGTCCGCTATCTGCATACACACACACACACACACCACACCCCCGGGGGGGAGCCCGCTCTGGCACAACCCCCCCCCACCCCCACACGGTAGCCCGTTATCTGCACACACACCCACACCCCCCCCCCCCCGGGGTGAGCCCGTGTCTCCACACCCCCCCCCCTCACCCCCGGGAGTAGCCCGCTATCTGCACACACACCCCCACGCCGGGGAGGGGGGGGGCCGCTGTGGCAGACCCCCTCACTCCCGGGGAAGGGGGGGGGGACAGCCGCAGCGGGACCCAGGGCCTGAGTCTCACGCCGATCCTGCAGCCACAGTCGGCGGGATGTGTACTTACCCTCCAGCTCCTCCGAGGGTTGCGGCTCGGCCATGGCGCCGGGGAATGCAGGATGAGGAAAGGGTGCGCGGGCGGCGCTGTCAGCGGGAGGAGGGAGCTCGGTCCCGGATCCCGGAGCCGGGCCAGCGACAGCCCCAGACCGAGCCCGAGCCCGCCGCCATATTGACAGGAGCGAGTGCGCAGGCGTGGGACGCAGTGGGGAGGGGAGGGGGGTGTGATGGAGGGGGGTGTGATGGAGGGGGGGGTGTGTGTGATGGAGGGGGGGGTGTGATGGAGGGGGGGTGTGATGGAGGGGAGTGTGTGTGATGGAGGGGAGTGTGTGTGATGGAGGGGGGAGTGTGATGGAGGGGAGTGTGTGTGATGGAGGGGGGGTGTGTGAGATGGAGGGTGTGTGTGTGATGGAGGGGAGTGTGTTTGTGATGGCAGAGGGTGTGATGGAGGGGGGATGTGATGGAGGGGTGGGTGTGTGATGGAGGGGTGTGTGTGTGTGATGGAGAGGGGTGTGTGTGATGGAGGGGGGGGTGTGTGATGGAGGGGGGGGGTGTGATGGAGGGGGGGGGTGTGATGGAGGGGAGTGTGTGTGATGGAGGGGGGGGGTGTGATGGAGGGGGAGGGTGTGATGGAGGGGTGTGTGTGATGGAGGGGTGTGTGTGTGATGGAGGGGGGGTGTGAGATGGAGGGGGGGTGTGATGGAGGGGGGGTGTGATGGAGGGGAGTGTGTGTGATGGAGGGGAGTGTGTGTGATGGAGGGGGGTGTGTGTGATGGAGGGGGGGTGTGTGTGATGGAGGGGGTGTGTGTGATGGAGGGGTGTGTGTGATGGAGGGGAGTGTGTGTGATGGAGGGGGTGTGTGTGATGGAGGGTTGTGTGTGTGATGGAGGGGGTGTGTGTGATGGAGGGGGTGTGTGTGAGATGGAGGGGGTGTGTGTGATGGAGGGGAGTGTGTGTGATGGAGGGGAGTGTGTGTGATGGAGGGGGGAGTGTGATGGAGGGGTGTGTGTGTGATGGAGGGGAGTGTGTGTGATGGAGGGGGGAGTGTGATGGAGGGGTGTGTGTTTGTGATGGCAGAGGGTGTGATGGAGGGGGGATGTGATGGAGGGGTGGGTGTGTGATGGAGGGGTGTGTGTGATGGAGGGGTGTGTGTGTGTGATGGAGAGGGGTGTGTGTGATGGAGGGGGGGGTGTGTGATGGAGGGGGGGGTGTGATGGAGGGGGGGTGTGTGATGGAGGGGAGTGTGTGTGATGGAGGGGGGGTGTGTGATGGAGGGGGAGGGTGTGATGGAGGGGTGTGTGTGATGGAGGGGTGTGTGTGTGATGGAGGGGGGGGTGTGAGATGGAGGGGGGGGTGTGATGGAGGGGGGGTGTGATGGAGGGGAGTGTGTGTGATGGAGGGGAGTGTGTGTGATGGAGGGGGGTGTGTGTGATGGAGGGGGGGTGTGTGTGATGGAGGGGGTGTGTGTAATGGAGGGGTGTGTGTGATGGAGGGGAGTGTGTGTGATGGAGGGGGTGTGTGTGATGGAGGGTTGTGTGTGTGATGGAGGGGGTGTGTGTGATGGAGGGGGTGTGTGTGAGATGGAGGGGGTGTGTGTGATGGAGGGGGGTGTGTGTGATGGAGGGGAGTGTGTGTGATGGAGGGGGATGTGTGTGATGGAGGGGGGTGTGATGGAGGGGGATGTGTGTGATGGAGGGGAGTGTGTGTGATGGAGGGGGATGTGTGTGATGGAGGGGGGTGTGATGGAGGGGGATGTGTGTGATGGAGCGGGGGTGTGTGATGGAGGGGAGTGTGTGTGATGGAGGGGGGTGTGTGTGATGGAGGGGGTGTGTGTGATGGAGGGGGATGTGTGTGATGGAGGGGGGGTGTGATGGAGGGGTGTGTGTGTGATGGAGGGGGGGGTGTGATGGAGGGGAGTGTGTGTGATGGAGGGGTGTGTGTGAGATGGAGGGGGATGTGTGTGATGGAGGGGGGTGTGATGGAGGGGGATGTGTGTGATGGGGGGGGGTGATGGAGAGGTGAGTGTGTGATGGAGGTGGTGTGTGTGTGATGGAGGGGGGTGTGTATGATGGAGGGGCGTGTGTGTGTGATGGAGGGGGGTGTGATGGAGGGTAGATGTGATGGAGGGGGGGTGCGATGGAGGGGAGTGTGTGATGGTTGGGGGGTGTGTGTTGGAGAGGGGGTGTGTGATGGAGGGGGGTGTGTGTGATGGAGGGGAGTGTGTGTGATGGAGGGGGGTGTGATGGAGGGGGGTGTGATGGAGGGGGGGTGTGTGATGGCGGAAGGTGTGTGATGGAGGGGGCTGTGTGATGGAGGGGGATGTGTGTGATGGAGGGGTGGTGATGGAGGGGGATGTGTGTGATGGAGGGGGTGTGTGTGATGGAGGGGAGTGTGTGTGATGGAGGGGGGTGTGTGTGATGGAGGGGGGGGGGTGTGATGGAGGGGGGTGTGATGGAGGGGGATGTGTGTGATGGAGGGGGGGGTGTGATGGAGGGGAGTGTGTGTGATGGAGGGGGGTGTGTGTGATGGAGGGGGTGTGTGTGATGGAGGGGGATGTGTGTGATGGAGGGGGGGTGTGATGGAGGGGTGTGTGTGTGATGGAGGGGGGGTGTGTGATGGAGGGGAGTGTGTGTGATGGAGGGGTGTGTGTGAGATGGAGGGGGATGTGTGAGATGGAGGGGGATGTGTGTGATGGAGGGGTGTGTGTGAGATGGAGGGGGATGTGTGTGATGGAGGGGGGTGTGATGGAGGGGGATGTGTGTGATGGAGGGGGGGTGATGGAGAGGTGAGTGTGTGATGGAGGGGGTGTGTGTGTGATGGAGGGGGGTGTGTATGATGGAGGGGCGTGTGTGTGTGATGGAGGGGGGTGTGATGGAGGGTAGATGTGATGGAGGGGGGTTGCGATGGAGGGGAGTGTGTGATGGTGGGGGGGTGTGTGTGTTGGAGAGGGGGTGTGTGATGGAGGGGGGTGTGTGTGATGGAGGGGAGTGTGTGTGATGGAGGGGGGTGTGATGGAGGGGGGTGTGATGGAGGGGGGGTGTGTGATGGCGGAAGGTGTGTGATGGAGGGGGCTGTGTGATGGAGGGGGGTGTGTGTTATGGCAGAGGGTGTGTGATGGAGGGGGGGTGTGATAGGTGGGTGTGTGATGTAGGGGTGTGTGTGATGGAGGTGGGTGTGTGTGATGGGGGGTGTGTGTGATGGCAGAGGGTGTGATGGAGGGGGGTGTGATGGAGGGGTGTGTGTTTGTGATGGCAGAGGGTGTGATGGAGGGGGGATGTGATGGAGGGGTGGGTGTGTGATGGAGGGGTGTGTGTGATGGAGGGGTGTGTGTGATGGAGGGGTGTGTGTGATGGAGGGGTGTGTGTGATAGAGATGGGTGTGTGATGGAGGGGGTGTGTGATGGAGGGGTGGGTGTGTGTTGTAGGAGGGTGTGTGATGGAGGGGTGTGTGTGATAGAGGTGGGTGTGTGTGATGGGCGGGGTGTGATGGAGGGGGTTTGTGTGTGATGGAGGGGGATGTGTGTGATGGAGTGGGGGGTGTGATGGAGGGGGGTGTGTGATGGAGGGGGGTGTGTGATGGAGGGGGGTGTGTGATGGAGGGGTGTGTGTGATGGAGGGGTGTGTGATGGAGGGGGGTGTGTGTGTGATGGAGAAGGGTGTGTGTGATGGAGGGGGTGTGTGTGATGGAGGGGTGTGTGTGATAGCGGTGGGTGTGTGTGATGGAGGGGGAGTGTGTGATGGAGGGGGGTGTGTGATGGAGAGGTGTGTGTGATGGAGGGGGAGTGTGTGATGGAGGGGGCGGTGTGATGGAGGGGTGTGTGTGTGATGGCAGAGGGTGTGTGTGATGGAGGGGTGTGTGTGATGGAGGGGGGTGTGTGATGGAGGGGGGTGTGTGATGGAGGGGGGGTGTGATGGAGGGGGGTGTGTGATGGTGGGGGGTGTGTGATGGAGAGGTGAGTGTGTGATGGAGGGGGGTGTGTGTGTGATGGAGGGGAGTGTGTGTGATGAGGGGGCTGTGTGATGGAGTGGGGTGTGTGTGATGGAGGGGTGTGTGTGATGGAGGGGTGTGTGTGATGGAGGGGGGTGTGTGTGATGGAGGGGGGTGTGTGTGATGGAAGGGGGTGTGTGTGATGGAAGGGGGGGTGTGTGATGGAGGGGTGTGTGTGATGGAGGGGTGTGTGATGGAGGGGGGTGTGTGTGATGGAAGGGGGTGTGTGTGATGGAGGTGGGTGTGTGATGGAGGGGGGGTGTGTGATGGAGGGGGGTGTGTGATGGTGGGGGGTGTGTGATGGAGAGGTGAGTGTGTGATGGAGGGGGGTGTGATGGAGGGGAGTGTGTGTGATGAGGGGGCTGTGTGATGGAGTGGGGTGTGTGTGATGGCAGAGGGTGTGTGATGGAGGGAGGGTGTGATGGAGGGGTGGGTGTGTGATGTTGGGGTGTGTGTGTGTGTGTGATGGAGGGGGGTGTGTGTGATGGAGAGGGCTGTGTGTGATGGAGGGGGGGTGTGTGTGATGGAGGGGTGTGTGTGTGATGGAGGGGTGTGTGTGTGATGGAGGGGTGTGTGTGTGAGATGGGGGGTGTGTGTGATGGAGGGGGTTGTGTCTGATGGAGGGGGGTGTGTGTGATGGGCGGGGTGTGATGGAGGGGGTTTGTGTGTGATGGAGGGGGATGTGTGTGATGGAGTGGGGGGTGTGATGGAGGGGGGTGTGTGATGGAGGGGTGTGTGTGATGGAGGGGTGTGTGATGGAGGGGGGTGTGTGTGTGATGGAGAAGGGTGTGTGTGATGGAGGGGGTGTGTGTGATGGAGGGGTGTGTGTGATAGCGGTGGGTGTGTGTGATGGAGGGGGAGTGTGTGATGGAGTGGGGTGTGTGATGGAGAGGTGTGTGTGATGGAGAGGGAGTGTGTGATGGAGGGGGCGGTGTGATGGAGGGGTGTGTGTGTGATGGCAGAGGGTGTGTGTGATGGAGGGGTGTGTGTGATGGAGGGGGGTGTGTGATGGAGGGGGGGTGTGATGGAGGGGGGTGTGTGATGGTGGGGGGTGTGTGATGGAGAGGTGAGTGTGTGATGGAGGGGGGTGTGTGTGTGATGGAGGGGAGTGTGTGTGATGAGGGGGCTGTGTGATGGAGGGGGGTGTGTGTGATGGAGGGGTGTGTGTGATGGAGGGGTGTGTGTGATGGAGGGGTGTGTGTGTGATGGAGGGGTGTGTGTGTGATGGAAGGGGGTGTGTGTGATGGAAGGGGGGGTGTGTGATGGAGGGGTGTGTGTGATGGAGGGGTGTGTGATGGAGGGGGGTGTGTGTGATGGAAGGGGGTGTGTGTGATGGAGGTGGGTGTGTGATGGAGGGGGGGTGTGTGATGGAGGGGGGTGTGTGATGGTGGGGGGTGTGTGATGGAGAGGTGAGTGTGTGATGGAGGGGGGTGTGATGGAGGGGAGTGTGTGTGATGAGGGGGCTGTGTGATGGAGTGGGGTGTGTGTGATGGCAGAGGGTGTGTGATGGAGGGAGGGTGTGATGGAGGGGTGGGTGTGTGATGTTGGGGTGTGTGTGTGTGTGATGGAGGGGGGTGTGTGTGATGGAGAGGGCTGTGTGTGATGGAGGGGGGGTGTGTGTGATGGAGGGGTGTGTGTGTGATGGAGGGGTGTGTGTGTGATGGAGGGGTGTGTGTGTGAGATGGGGGGTGTGTGTGATGGAGGGGGTTGTGTCTGATGGAGGGGGGTGTGTGTGATGGAGAGGGGTGAGTGATAGAAGGGTGTGTGTGTGTGTGATGGAGGGGGGTGAGTGATGGAAGTGGGTGTGATGGAGGGGTGGGTGTGTGATGAAGGGGGGTGTGTGATGGAGGGGTCTGTGTATGTGATGGGGGGGGTGTGAGATGGAGGGGTGTGTGTGTGATAGAGGTGGGTGTGTGTGATGGAGGGGGATGTGTGTGATGGAGGGGTGTGTGTGTAATGGGGGTGTGTGTGATGGAGGGGTGTGTGTGTGATGGAGGGGGGTGTGTGTGTTGGAGGGAGATGTGTGTGTGTTGGGGGGGTGTGATGGAGGGGTGTGTGTGTGATGGCGGAGGGTGTGTGATGGAGGGGGCTGTGTGATGGAGGGGTGTGTGTGTGATGGAGGGGTGTGTGTGTGTGATGGAGGGATGTGTGTGTGTGGTGGAGGGGGGTGTGTGTGATGGAGAGGGGTGTGTGTGATGGAGGAGGGTGTGTGTGATTGAGGCGGGTGTGTGATGGAGGGGGTGTGTGTGATGGAGGGATGTGTGTGTGATGGGGGTGTGTGTGATGGAGGGTTGTGTGTGATGGAGGGTGGTGTGTGTGATGGAGAGGGGTGTGTGTGATGGAGTGGGGTGGGTGTGTGTGATGGAGGTGGTGTGTGTGATGGAGTGGGGTGGGTGTGTGTGATGGAGGGGGTGTGTGTGATGGAGAAGTGTGTGATGGAGGGAGGTGTGTGATGGAGGGGTGTGTGTGTGATTGAGGGGGATGTGTATGATGGGGGAGTGTGTGATGGAGGGGGGTGTGTGTGATGGAGGGAGGTGTGTGATGGAGTGGGGTGTGTGATGCAGGGTGGTGTGTGTGATGGAGGGGTGTTTATGTGTGTGTGAGATGAAGGGTGGTGTGTGATGGAGGGGGTGTGTGTGTGATGGAGGGGGGTGTGATGGAGGGGGCTGTGTGATGGAGGGGGGGTGTGCATGATTGAGGGGGGTGTGTGTGATGGAGGGGTGTGTGTGATGAAGGGAGTGTGTGTGAGCAGTGTGTGTGATTGAGGTGGGTGTGTGATGGAGGGGTGTGTGTGTGATGGAGGGGGGTGTGATGGAGGGGGCTGTGTGATGGAAGGGGGTGTGTGTGATGGAGGGGTGTGTGTGATGAAGGGGGTGTGTGTGAGCAGTGTGTGTGATTGAGGTGGGTGTGTGATGGAGGGGTGTGTGTGTGATGGAGGGGGGTGTGATGGAGGGGGCTGTGTGATGGAAGGGGGTGTGCGTGATGGAGGGGTGTGTGTTATGAAGGGGGGGTGTGTGAGCAGTGTGTGTGATTGAGGGGGGTGTGTGATGTAGGGGTGTGTGTGATTGAGGGGGTTGTGTGTGATGGCGGAGGGTGGGTGATGGAGGGGGCTGTGTGATGGAGGGGGGATGTGTGATGGCGGAAGGTGTGTGATGTAGGGGTGTGTGTGATGGAGGTGGGTGTGTGTGATGGGGGGTGTGTGTGATGGAGGGGGTGTGTGTGATGGAGGGGGGTGTGAGTGATGGAGGGGGATGTATGATGGAGGGGGGTGTGTGATGGAGGGGGGTGTGTGATGGAGGGGTGTGTGTGATGGCAGAGGGTGTGATGGAGGGGGGTGTGTGTGATGGCAGAGGGTGTGATGGAGGGGGGGTGTGATGGAGGGGTGGGTGTGTGATGTAGGGGGGTGTGTGATGTAGGGGGGTGTGTGATGGAGGGGTGTGTGATGGAGGGGGGTGTGTTTGATGGAGGGGTGTGTGTGATGGAGGGGTGTGTGTGATAGAGGTGGGTGTGTGTGATGGGGGGGTGTGATGGAGGGGGATGTGTGTGATGGAGGGGGGTGTGATGGAGGGGGGGTGTGTGTGATGGAGGGGGTGTGTGTGATGGAGGGGAGTGTGTGTGATGGAGGGGGGGGTGTGTGATGGCGAAGGGTGTGTGATGGAGGGGGCTGTGTGATGGAGGGGTGTGTGTGTGATAGAGATGGGTGTGTGATGGAGCGGGGGTGTGATGGAGGGGTGGGTGTGTGATGTAGGGGGGTGTGTGATGGAGGGGTGTGTGTGTGTGATGGAGAGGGGTGTGTGTGATGGAGGGGTGTGTGTGTGTGATGAAGGGGGGTGTGTGATGGAGGGGTGTGTGTGTGTGATGGAGGGGGGTGTGTGTGATGGAGGGGGGTGTGTGTGATTGAGGGGGTGTGTGTGATTGAGGGGGGGTGTGATGGAGGGGGTGTGTGTGATGGAGGGATGTGTGTGTGATGGGGGTGTGTGTGATGGAGGGTTGTGTGTGATGGAGGGTGGTGTGTGTGATGGAGAGGGGTGTGTGTGATGGAGTGGGGTGGGTGTGTGTGATGGAGGGGGTGTGTGTGATGGAGGGGGTGTGTGTGATGGAGAAGTGTGTGATGGAGGGCGGTGTGTGATGGAGGGGTGTGTGTGTGATTGAGGGGGATGTGTATGATGGGGGAGTGTGTGATGGAGGGGGGTGTGTGTGATGGAGGGAGGTGTGTGATGGAGTGGGGTGTGTGATGCAGGGGTGTTTATGTGTGTGTGAGATGAAGGGTGGTGTGTGATGGAGGGGGTGTGTGTGTGATGGAGGGGGGTGTGATGGAGGGGGCTGTGTGATGGAGGGGTGTGTGTGATGGAGGGGTGTGTGTTATGAAGGGGGTGTGTGTGAGCAGTGTGTGTGATGGAGGGGTGTGTGTGATGAAGGGGGTGTGTGTGAGCAGTGTGTGTGATTGAGGTGGGTGTGTGATGGAAGGGGGTGTGCGTGATGGAGGGGTGTGTGTTATGAAGGTGTGCGTGATTGAGGGGGGTGTGTGTGATGGAGGGGTGTGTGTGATGAAGGGGGTGTGTGTGAGCAGTGTGTGTGATTGAGGTGGGTGTGTGATGGAGGGGTGTGTGTGTGATGGAGGGGGGTGTGATGGAGGGGGCTGTGTGATGGAAGGGGGTGTGCGTGATGGAGGGGTGTGTGTTATGAAGGGGGTGTGTGTGAGCAGTGTGTGTGATTGAGGTGGGTGTGTGATGTAGGGGTGTGTGTGATTGAGGGGGTTGTGTGTGATGGCGGAGGGTGGGTAATGGAGGGGGCTGTGTGATGGAGTGGTGTGTGTGTGATGGAGTGGTATGTGTGTGATGGGGGTGTGTGTGATGGAGGGGCGAGTGTGTGTGTGATGAAGGGGTGTGTGTGTGATGGAGGGAGGTGTGTGTGATGGAAGAGGGTGTATAATGGAGGTGGGTGTGTGATGGGAGTGTGTTTGATGGAGGTGGGTGTATGATAGAGGGTGTGTGTTTGATGGAGGGGGTGTGTGTGATGGAGCGGGGTGTGTGTGATGGAGCGGGGTGTGTGTGATGAAGGGGGTGTGTGTGAGCAGTGTGTGTGATTGAGGGGGGGTGTGTGTGATTGAGGGGGGTGTGTGTGATGGAGGGGTGTGTGTGATGGAGGGAGGTGTGTGTGATGAAGGGGGTGTGTGTGAGCAGTGTGTGTAATGGAGGGGGTATGTGTGATGGAGGGGGTGTGTATGATAGAGGGTGTGTGTGTGATGGAGGGGGTGTGTGTGATGGTGGGGGGTGTGTGTGATGGAGGGGGGTGTGTGATGGAGGGTGTGTGTGATGGGAGGGTGTGTGTGATGGAGAGGGGTGTGTGATGGAGGGGCTTGTGTGATGGAGGGGTGTTTATGTGTGTGTGAGATGAAGGTTTTGTGTGATGGAGGGGGTGTGTGTGTGATGGAGGGGTGTGTGATGGAGGGGGGTGTGTGTGATGGAGGGGTGTGTGTGTGAAGGGTATGTGTGTGATGGAGGGGGTGTGTGTGTGATGGAGTGGGTGTGTGTGATGGAGGGGGTGTGTGTGATGGGGGTGTGTGTGTGATGGAGCAGTGTGTGTGATTGAGAGGGGTGTGTGTGATTGAGGGGTGAGCGTGATGGAGGGAAGTGTGTGTGATTGAGGGGGTTGTGTGTGATGGCGGAGGGTGGGTAATGGAGGGGGCTGTGTGATGGAGTGGTGTGTGTGTGATGGAGTGGTGTGTGTGTGATGGAGTGGTATGTGTGTGATGGGGGTGTGTGTGATGGAGGGGTGTGTGTGTGATGGAGTGGTATGTGTGTGATGGGGGTGTGTGTGATGGAGGGGCGAGTGTGTGTGTGATGAAGGGGGGTGTGTGTGATGGAGGGAGGTGTGTGTGATGGAGGAGGGTGTATAATGGAGGTGGGTGTGTGATGGGAGTGTGTTTGATGGAGGTGGGTGTATGATAGAGGGTGTGTGTTTGATGGAGGGGGTGTGTGTGATGGTGAGGGGTGTGTGTGATGGAGGGGGGTGTGTGTGATGAAGGGGGTGTGTGTGAGCAGTGTGTGTGATGGAGGGGGGGTGTGTGTGATTGAGGGGGGTGTGTGTGATGGAGGGGTGTGTGTGATGGAGGGAGGTGTGTGTGATGAAGGGGGTGTGTGTGAGCAGTGTGTGTGATGGAGGGGGGGTGTGTGTAATGGAGGGGGTATGTGTGATGGAGGGGGTGTGTATGATAGAGGGTGTGTGTGTGATGGAGGGGGTGTGTGTGATGGTGTGGGGTGTGTGTGATGGAGGGGGGTGTGTGATGGAGAGGGGTGTGTGATGGAGGGGGTTGTGTGATGGAGGGGTGTTTATGTGTGTGTGAGATGAAGGGTGGTGTGTGATGGAGGGGGTGTGTGTGTGATGGAGGGGGGTGTGATGGAGGGGGGTGTGTGTGATGAAGGGGGTGTGTGTGAGCAGTGTGTGTGATTGAGGGGGGGTGTGTGTAGTGGAGGGGGTGTGTGAGGGAGGGGGTGTGTGATGGAGGGGGATGTGTAATGGAGGTGTGTGTGTGTCATGGAGGGTTGTGTGTGTGATGGGTGTGTGTGTGATGGAGGGGTGTGTGTGTGATGGAGAGCGGTGTGTGATGGAGAGGGGTGTGTGTGTGATGGATGGGTGTGTATTTGATGGAGTGGTGTGTGTGATGGGTATGTGTGTGATGGAGGTGTGTGTGTGATGGAGGGATGTGTGTGTGATGGGGGTGTGTGTGATGGAGGGTTGTGTGTGATGGAGGGGTGTGTGTGTGATGGAGAGCGGTGTGTGATGGAGTGGGGTGTGTGTGTGATGGGGGGGTGTGATGGAGGTGGATGTGTGATGGGTGTGTGTGTGATGGAGGGGTGTGTGTGATGGGTATGTGTGTGATGGGTATGTGTGTGAAGGAGGGGTGTGTGTGATGGATTGGGGTGTGTGTGATGAAGTGGGTGTGTGTGATGGAGGGGGTGTGTGTGATGGGGGTGTGTGTGTGATGGAGCAGTGTGTGTGATTGAGAGGGGTGTGTGTGATTGAGGGGTGTGCGTGATGGAGGGAAGTGTGTGTGATGGAGGGGGGTGTGTGTGATGTAGGCAGGTGTGTGATGGAGGGTGTGTGTGTGATGGAGGGGGGGTGTGTGATGGAGGGAGGTTTGTGATGGAGGGGGTGTGTGTGATGGATGGTTGTGTGTGTGATGGAGGGGTGTGTGTGAGATGGAGGGGGGTGTGTGATTGGGGTGTGTGTGTTATGGGGGGGGTGTGTGATTGGGGGTGTGTGTGATGGAGGGGGTGTGTGTGATCGGGGTGTGTGTGTGATGGAGTGAGGTGTGTGTGTGATGGGGGTGTGTGTGATGTGGGTGTATTTGATGGAGTGGTGTGTGTGATGGGTATGTGTGTGATGGAGGTGTGTGTGTGTGATGGGGTTGTGTGTGATGGAGGGTGGTGTGTGTGATGGAGGGAGGTGTGTGATGGAGGGGTGTGTGTGTGATGGAGGGAGGTGTGTGATGGAGGGGTGTGTGTGATGGAGGGGGGGTGTGTGTGATGGAGGGAGTGTGTGATGGAGGGGGGGGGTGTGTGATGGAGGGGGGTGTGTGATGGAGGGGGTGTGTGTGATGGGGGTGTGTGTGAGAGATGGAACAGTGTTTGTGATTGAGGGGTGTGTGTGTGATTAAGGGGGATATGTGTGATGGAGGAGGTGTGTGATTGAGTGGGGTGTGTGATGGAGTGGGGTGTGTGATGGAGGGGGATGTGTGATGGAGGAGGTGTGTGATTGAGTGGGGTGGGTGATGGAGGGAGGTGTGTGATGGAGGGGGTGTGTGATGGAGGGGGGTGTGTGATGGAGGGGGGTGTGTGTGATGGGGGGGTGTGTGTGATGGAGAAGTTGTGTGATTGAGTGGGGTGTGTGATGGAGGGGGGGTGTGTGTGATGGAGGGGGGTGTGTGTGATGGCGTGGTGTGATGGAGGGGGGTGTGTGATGGAGGGGTGTGTGTGTGATGGGGGCGTGTGTGATGCAGGTGGGTGTCTGATGGAGGGGGATGTGTGATGGAGGGAGGGATGTCTGTGTGATGGAGGGGGGTGTGTGATGGAGGGGTGGGTGTGATGGAGGGGGGGTGTGTGATGTAGGGGGATGTGTGATGGAGCGGGGTGTGTGTGATGGAGGGGGCTGTGTGTGATGGAGGCGGGTGTGTGATTGGGAGTGTGTGTGAGGGAGGGGGTGTGTGTGATGGAGGGGGATTTGTAATGGAGGTGTGTGTGTGTCATGGAGGGTTGTGTGTGTGATGGGTATGTGTGTGATGGAGGGGTGTGTGTGTGATGGAGAGGGGTGTGTGATGGAGGGGTGTGTGTGTGATGGAGGGGTGTGTGTGTGATGGAGGGGTGTGTGTGTGATGGGGATGTGTGTGATGGAGGGGGAGTGTGGTGGAGGGGGATGTGTGATGGAGGGAGAGGTGTGCGTGTGACGGAGGGGTGTGCGTGAAGGAGGGGTGTGTGTGTGATGGAGGGTGGTGTGTGTGATGGAGGGGGGGGTGTGTGATGGAGGGGAGTGTGTGATGGAGTGGGGTGTGTGATGGAGGGGTGTGTGTGTGATGTGGGTGTATTTGATGGAGTGGTGTGTGTGATGGGTATGTGTGTGATGGGGGTGTGTGTGATGGAGGGGGATGTGTGATGGAGGTGTGTGTGTGTCATGGAGGGGTGTGTGTGTGATGGGTGTGTGTGTGTGATGGAGGGTGTGTGTGTGTGATGGAGAGCGGTGTGTGATGGAGAGGGGTGAGGGTGTGATGGCGGGGGTGTGATGGAGGTGGGTGTGTGATGGGTGTGTGTGTGATGGAGGGGTGTGTGTGATGTGTATGTGTGTGAAGGAGGGGTGTGTGTGATGGAGGGGTGTGTGTGTGATGGGGGTGTGTGTGATGGAGGGGGGTGTGTGTGATGGAGGGGTGTGTGTGTGAAGGGTATGTGTGTGATGGAGGGGGTGTGTGTGTGATGGAGTGGGTGTGTGTGATGGAGGGGGTGTGTGTGATGGGGGTGTGTGTGTGATGGAGCAGTGTGTGTGATTGAGAGGGGTGTGTGTGATTGAGGGGTGAGCGTGATGGAGGGAAGTGTGTGTGATGGAGGGGGTGTGTGTGATGGAGTGGGGTGTGTGTGATGGAGGCAGGTGTGTGATGGAGGGGTGTGTGGTGATGGGAGTGTGTGTGATGGAGGATGTGTGTGATAGAGGGGGTGTGTGTGATGGAGGGGGATGTGATGGAGGGGTGTGTGTGTGATGGAGGGGTGTGTGTGTGATGGAGGGGTGTGTGTGATGGAGGGGGGTGTGTGATGTAGGGGGGTGTGTGATGGAGGGGGGTGTGTGATGGAGGGGGTGTGTGTGATGGATGGGTGTGTGTGTGTGATGGAGGGGTGTGTGTGAGATGGAGGGGTGTGTGTGAGATGGAGGGGGGTGTGTGATAGGGGGTGTGTGTGTTGGAGGGGGGTGTGTGATGGGGGGGGGTGTGTGATGGAGGGGGTGTGTGTGATGCGGATGTGTGTGTGATGGAGTGAGGTCTGTGTGATGGAGGGGGGTGTGTGTGATAGAGGGGGGTGTGTGATGGAGGGGTGTGTGTGTGATGGGAGTGTGTGTGATGGAGGGGGTGTGTGTGATGGAGGGGGTGTGTGAGGGAGGGGGGTGTGTGATGGAGGGGGATGTGTAATGTAGGTGTGTGTGTGTCATGGAGGGTTGTGTGTGTGATGGGTGTGTGTGTGTGATGGAGGGGTGTGTGATGGAGAGGGGTGTGTGATGGAGGGGTGTGTGTGTGATAGAGGGGGGTGTGTGATGGAGGGGTGTGTGTGTGATGGGAGTGTGTGTGATGGAGGGGTGTGTGTGTGATGGAGGGGGGTGTGTGTGATGGGGATGTGTGTGATGGAGGGGGGAGTGTGATGGAGGGGGATGTGTGATGGAGGGAGAGGTGTGCATGTGACGGAGGGGTGTGCGTGATGGAGGGGTGTGCGTTATGGAGGGGGGTGTGTGTGATGGAGGGGTGTGTGTGATGGAGGGTGGTGTGTGTGATGGAGGGGTGTGTGTGATGGAGTGGTGTGTGTGTGATGGGGGTGTGTGTGATGGAGGGGGGTGTGTGTGATGGACGGAGGTGTGTGATGGAGGGGGGGTGTGTGATGGAGGGGTGTGTGTGTGATGTGGGTGTATTTGATGGAGTGGTGTGTGTGATGGAGGGTGGTGTGTGTGATGGAGAGGGGTGTGTGTGATGGAGGTGTGTGTGTGATGGAGGGGTGTGTGTGTGATGGGGGTGTGTGTGATGGAGGGGGATGTGTGATGGAGGTGTGTGTGTGTCATGGAGGGGTGTGTGTGTGATGGAGGGGTGTGTGTGTGATGGAGAGCGGTGTGTGATGGTGAGGGGTGTGTGTGTGATGGAGGGGGGTTTGTGATGGAGGGGGGTGTGTGATGGTGTGTGTGTGATGGAGGGGTGTGTGTGATGGTGGGGTGTGTGTGATGGAGGGGGGTGTGTGTGATGGATGGGTGTGTGTGATGGAGGGTGGT